>NW_015116350.1:16864-19286 GCF_001443285.1 Poecilia latipinna | reverse complement strand
AGGTAATGCAGCAACGTGGCAGTACAGCAAAGAGGCAGCGCGGAAACGAGGCGGCACATCGACGAGGCTGCGCAGCAACGTGGCAACACAGCGACAAGGCAGCGCGGCAACAAGGCAACGCAGCAACGTGGCAGCGCGGAAACGAGGCAGCGCGGCAACAAGGCAACGTGGCAGCGCGGAAACGAGGCAGCGCGGAAAACAAAGCAAAACAGCAACGAGGCAGCACGGCAACAAGGCAACGTGGCAGCGCGGAAACGAGGCAGCGCGGAAAACAAAGCAAAACAGCAACGAGGCAGCACGGCAACACAGCAACGAGGCAACGTGGCAGCGCGGAAAACAGAGCAAAACAGCAACGAGGCAGCGCGGCAACAAGGCAAAACAGCAACGCGGCAACAAGGCAACACAGCAGCGGGCAACGTGCTGTGCTCCTGGTTGCTGTTTTTTCTCCTTTCCATAACCTCGTCTGATTTCTCCTGGGATTTATTCTGGTCACCATGCAGCAGCAGCTCAACTGTCAACCTGCAGAAGTAAAACCCAGAAATGTTAAACCTACCAATAGTTTTATTCCCTCATCTTTGAAGCTAAATGTTTGAAGGATTACACAAACAAAACTTAATGATTAGTTTTAAAATGTTGAATATTTATCAGTACATGAATAAAGTGTTCATCTTCATGTTTTCATATTTCAAGGAGCCAGTTGATCTGAAATAATAGACAAAAAAAGTTGATATTTTAAATTTAAAGAGCTGAAATGTTTCTGCTGCGTCTGACTGAAGACGGTTTCATGTCTTGTTTCACTGCAGAGATCTGAATCAACATGAACTTCAGATGTTGCAGTTTGATTTTCATTTGCTCATTTTGATTGTTTTGTTTGTTCCTGTTTTTGATCATTAGTGTTACTTTAACCTCAGTTTCACCTGCATTGCATCCAGTTTAAATACTCCTCAGTTTTAGTCACACGTTGTCAGATCCTGTTAACCTTTAGATTCCTTCATGACGGTTCAGTTCATTAAAAAAAAACTGTTTTAGTGAACTGTTCATTGAAACTGACAGATTTAAGGAAAGACCAGTCATTAAATTGCACATTCAGAAGAATCAAGATTTTTTTTTTCAGTTTCTGTCTGAAACATCCAGTTTAAATAAGCAGCAAAACACCTGATTTCACCTGGTTTTTGAGGAAAATGTTCAGATCAGGAGGAATAAAGTCGTCTCCACAAACTTGCAGCATTTTAATTTAAACGGCTGCTGTTCTCCGTCAATAATTGGTATTATAGATGGAAAGAAGCCACAGAAAAAAGCCCACAAACAGTCAAGAAGCTGTACATGTTATTCATCCTGTTGTCACAGAAACCCAGAAATATGGTGATAAATAGAAGGGCAGACATGTTGGATGTGGCAGAACAAGTAAAAGATTTTAAAAATGGAGAATTTTGCACAAGATTGATGAAACTGTCAGGTGAGACATGACTCCCCTCTGCTGGACAGAGTGGAGATGTGCAGCTTTCAGCAGAAGATTAAATTCAAAATATTCAAATGTTTATTTTGATTCATTTCTATCTGTATCCAGCCCCATGTCCTCCTTTATAACATCAGCTCACAAACGAAATAAGGCAACAACATTAACATAAAGTTTCACTCGTTGAGTTGCATGTATTCAAATAAAAACAATAAAAATAAGCGATTCAATAAAATTGCATAGGAAAAAACTAAAACAGCAGATTTAGAGACTTACAAAAATACTTCATATAAACTTTAATATAAAGTATATAGTTATTAATAAACATATTTAATAATCACTGTTGCAGAGTAGAGAATGCGTCTTTTCTTTGTGAATGCCATATCGTGTATGTGAGTGAAATTAGATTTTATTTGAATGTAAAGGAAGCTAGGTAACGCCAGTTCCTGTGTTACGGTTCCGTAACTGCGAGTTACGATGGCTTGATTTCACACAGTTGTTGCGGGTTTTTCTTTGAATTTACTATTTTTTTTTTGGACATTTTTTTCGTGCAGAGAGGTGTTTTGGACCAGATTGTATGGAGCGTTTGCTGCTGTTTCTTTTTCATATCTCAAACAGGTATGGGTTTTATAGACTGTGATGAATATTGTTAAAAGTTTTGGTTTGTTTTTACTGTTTCATTATAATAATGGTGACCAAATGTCATTGTTAAATGTGAATATATTATAGTTTTGAATATGTCCAAACACTTATAAAGAAACAAATGTCTGCTGGGCTAGCAGGAGGGAGGTGTTTTATACCAGATTGTGTGGCGTTCTGTCTCAAACATACAAAATAAAAGACAACCCAGATCAGCACTCTGTTCTACTTAATGCACAAAAGACATAAGTTAAAGGTTGGACTGGTCACATAAGGCAGGCAAACATTATCTTTAATACCACACAGGCGTGTGTGTGTGTGTGTGTG
>NW_015116350.1:0-11844 GCF_001443285.1 Poecilia latipinna | reverse complement strand
AATTTATCATTGTTTATTAAACTCTGAAAGCTGAGAGGCTTCGTTAATATTCTGTCCTAGAAGGTTAGATGGGCCCTTTTTTTTGAGCCCCTGCCCCTGTAGTGGCCTCTGCACGGCCCTGAGGAAGGCTTAAATTGGACCAGTTTGTTTTGCATTTTTCAGTTCAGTGAAATTCTGTTTTATTTAAATTGTTCAGGGTCATTTTGAGATTCATTCATTTATACTCAGCAAAATGGATCAAAGTGACGAACTTGAGTTAACTTATCTAGAAAAAAAATAGTTGAATAAAAACCTCAGTTGACGGAAAGCAAATTTTAACATAATTTGTTCATGCTGAGTGAAAAAATGCAAAATAAATTTACTGAATGGACATCAGTCTAACACGAAATAGTTTAATTAGTTCAACTAACTTCTTTGTCAGTCTAATTTGAAGAAGTTGGGTTAACTCATTAATTTTATCTTATATGTTTTTTTGTTTTCAATTAACAAAATACAATTATGTGGAACCTGTTGAAAAGAAAAAGTACGTTAAGTAAGGATTCATTTGGAAAGACTTCTGTCAACATTTCCTTTACCTCTGTATATTGTTGCCAGTTTAATCCAAGCAAAACTTTCATGTTTAATTTGAAATTATGTCTAAATTATTTAGTTCAGCAACAAACCAGCCTGCTCAAGGTCGCTGCATAATTCTGCTTTTGATATTTCAGAAAGTACAGCGACCCCAGCGGAGCCCCGGGCTTTGGCTCCACATGAGGCAATCAGTTTGGCCCAAAATAGGAGGTCAGGCTGCAGAACGGCTCGCTGGGTGTGAAGGAGAAACAACAAAAAGGAGAAAAACTCCAACCACAGAGAGGTGAACAGCGCAGAGACGGACTGAGGCATAAGCAAATCAAGCTGCTAACATTTCTACATTTTCTTCTCAACAGGTAATCACTTTTTTCTGTCCACATCCAATTAAACTGTTTTTATTTTTAAATAAATTCTCTCAGTCTGTGTTGAAGCACTGAAAACTCTGAAAGATCTATTTTGTAAGTCCAAGAATATTTCCTTCAATCTGAGGCAGACCACAGCGTCTCCAGAAAAAACAGAAGAAAAACTAACTGCAGGCATTTAACCAACTTCACTAAGCCTGTAACCCGTTCAGTCATCCAGCCACTGGGGGCGCTGTTACGAAAGGACTGTCTGTGCATGACTGGAGTGGAGCTGAAGCTGTCTACCTTTACGTCCCAAAACTTGATGAAAACATGATATGGAGATTCCAGCTTCAGCGGTGAGTTGCTTGACATTCAGATTGTTTCGATGCTTTTGCTGCGGGTTGTTAATTTTACGGTTAAAATCTGCTTTTAGGTCCTGTTATTTCTGTTTACGGGACGGAACGCCAAAGTGGGATTTAATTGTTTTTGCTAAGTTTGTGTATAAAACAATTTAAAATACTGAAATAGGATTATTGGTTATTTTTATTGATCTCTTACGGTTTCTTAATAATTCGGTTTAGCTGCCGTTGACATGTTTATTGATCTTCCGGGTGTTTTTGACATATTTCGACATGCTAGTGCTTGTGCTGCTGTTGATGAAGTGCCTATGATGCTTGGGTTTAATTCCGCCTTTTGCCAATAGACTATTGAATGAATATTTGATGAAAAACTGATGTTATTCATTCTTATGATTAATGAATTAATTTTGCTGACCTTGTTTAAATGTCTAGGTTTTTCTTTTGTTTTTGCTTAAAAATAAGAACCTTTGAACTACGTTGATCTACTCCCACCGTTAAGTGAGGGGCTTGTTTTTGTCATCAGAATAATTTTATTTGCATGTAATTATATGATGTCCATTAATTTACGTCTTTAATACAGTTTTGCCATTTAAATTTAAAAAGTTTCAGAAATGATGTTGGTAATGTGGTTGACCTGATCTGAACCATCCATTGCATCTGGCTGGATGTTCAGGAAGGTGAACCTCCGCCCCAGTCTGCATCAGAACAGAGAGTTTTCTTCTGTTTTGTTGCAGACATGATGTTCACGCCCAGCTCTCCGCCATCTGTTCTCACCAGTCAAGCTGTCTTGGCAGCGCCTCGGTACCAGGATGCTGCATGAACCCCGTCTCCACCCGAAAGCTTTCTCTGCCCCCATCAGATGCTTAAAGCCAAACATGTTCAACAAACTGACAGGATCACAGGCATCAAACTACTGAACTCACAATTCAGCGTTTCTGCAGAGACATGGAGACGTTCCCCGTCTAAAAGCTAAAGACGGTCGATTCAGTTACAGAAAAAGAACAAAACCGATGAGAAAAACTAACATATTTAGTTTGTCAAACCTGTAACATGCACATTTTTTCAGTTTTGATCATCAGTGGGCCTCCCATGCATGTTTTAGATGTTTTTGTGCTGCAGGACTCCTGATCCTTTTCAATTAACCAATTTAAAATATACTTTATTGATCGCAGTTCCTGCAGCAGTCTGTATTACAACAAATTTAAAGACGCCTCTGACGGAAGACACTTTTTTTATGACAGTTTCATGAAGAATATTGTCATGGTTATTATTTTTCTTGATTTTAGATAAAAAATGTAAACTATCTGCAGATGGGGAGGCATTAAACCTGCAGGTGACTAAACCCTCAGAGTGGCCTAGTTAAAACCTTAGAGCTAAAAGCAGCTGAGCATGTGAAATCAAAGAGGTTTCCTGGAGGAGATTCCCACGCTTTGTGGGTTATTCTGCATGAACTTTGGGTTTGTTTTGCTCTCCATCGCTACGGAAACCTGGGCAGAGTCGAGCACACAGTTTGAAAGGCTTTGAAGTGCTTTCTTTTGTTCCTGACAATGAGCGACAGCTGCAGAAAACAAAACACATTTTCCTTTACTTTACTCAGATTTGTTTAAATATATTTCAGAAATTTATCATGCAAGTTAAAAAGCAGAAAAAGGCCAACAAGAGAAAACTGGTGGTTAGTTCTGAGAAACGCCTCAGGAGCTCTTGTCCAAATGCCAGATCAAAAAAAGAGAAGTATTATTGATGCAGCAAACAAGCCATCACCTGTTTACAAGGTGTTGCTGCTCCGCCGGGCCTCTGTGGAAATCTGCAGAAACACTTTAGCAGCTGTTTGCTGCTGACTGAAAGCTGCAGAAACTGACAAGAAATGATTTTGTTATTGATCCACTCAGGTTAAATAAAAAAAGGTCAGTGATGCTTTTCTGTCTGCAGACTCAAAAAAGATAAATATCACAAAACGACGTGTGCAAAATACGCAAATTTATTAAAGTGATGCAGTAAAATGTGAGACTTTTGCAGCTTTTCTGTTACTATAAAAACATTCGAATCTGCAGAGATCCAACAAATCAATTGTTCTTCAACTTAAAATGTCATGTTTAAAACGGATTACAGTCACCAGCACATTTGCAAATAAACATTTATTAAAAGTGACAGCATTTATAATTTGGGAGGATCAGAGATTTTTTAAAATAAACTCAGACATAAACAAATGATTAGATCTATTTTTACTTTTTTTAAAATAATGACATTTTCTTTATAGGTTTGATTGATGCTAGTTGCTTATCGTTATAAATTGACTTTTGAGAGATTTCTATGCTAATATTTTTTCTTCAATACTCATTTTTATTCAAAACTTTTATGTCAACAAGCGACATGTTAATTTTAAACTGTAGATGAATTAAGCAAATGTAAAGTTGCATTTTATGATCGATTAAGATGAGATTCTTCTGAAACATTGAGTGTAAAAAAGGGGAAGCATTTCCACAGATAATAACCTGCAGTGTTTAAAACCACATCTTCCTCATTGATTCTCTTCACTTCGTTTAAATCCTCCGTACTTTTCCCGTGTTTCTGATTCTTATTGTTCCTTCCTCACAGGCATCATCCTCTTCCTCTATTTCTGTCCCAGTGAGCGTCTCCGCTTTGCTCTTTGTGTTGCTGTAATCCTCTTTCTGCACAGCGTTAATCTCCACCTATATGCAGCCGCAGGCCGCTCCGATGGCCGCTGGATAACTCCAACGTGCGTAGGAGAAAGCGGAACCGGGTGCGTGTGGGTCTGAGTGCTCAGTTTTTAGGAGGTTTTTGCTGCTTTACTGTTAAAAATGGGGGAAAACTGAGGAAGAATCGACCCAACAAGGCTGAATGAATGCTGCACGTTTCACTGCAAAAACAATTTTTGTCCAGTTTCTGCTGCAAATATTTTAGTCAACTTGAACTGAGACAAAAGTAACTTTTCAGCAAGATTAATCAGCTTGTTTTCAGTCAATACTTCTTGAATATGGATGCAAAATTTCTAGTTACTTTGGCAGATTTACTTTCACAAAACAGGAGAAATATCCTGTTAAAAGTTTAAAAAATTTCTAACAGGATAACTCAATTAACTGTTAAATTAACTGTGTAACAGTTCATTTTAAGCTAGTTTAGTTATTTCACGTGTACTAAGATAATAGTGTAAAAAACTGCTGGACTATTTGTCCCACCAACACCCAGCTGACGTCCGGCAGGACGAAGAAGAATCGGTGGAAGTGATTCTTTGACTTCTCTGCTCTTTGTGTTTGTCATTTTGAGCATCTGCTCTTTGTAAGGCTGACCTCACTCTGCGCTCGTCGTTCTGGACCTCATTACTCTCTCTGTGTCTGTTTGACAGCAGAGTCCAGCCTGGACTTCTGGACCTCATTAGTTTTCCAATTAGCTGGTGTCATCTGTCACCCGTCCTCCCGGTTACTTTGGCCGCCCTGATTCGTCTCACCAGGAACAAGCGGACTTACTTTTATTGAAAGTTTTTCAGGAAAAAAGATGAAAGTTTGGCTAAGAGATTTTTAGATGTAGATGTTCCCATTTAAATCAGTAATTATTATTTAATGTTACACACAGAGGTGACTTTCTTTTATTTTAAGATGTTTGTCATCTCTATGAATCACGTTTGAGGTCAATTTTCAACACTTCTCAGAAACCACAATAACTAGTGCAGGGACTTTAAGTCATTAATTTTTATTAATTATCCATCCATCCATCCATCCATCCATCCATCCATCCATCCATCCATCCATCCATCCATCCATTTTCTGAACACCCTTGTCCCTCAGTGGGGTCGGGAGGGGTGCTGGTGCCAATCTCCAGCTAACGTTCCGGGCGAGAGGCGGGGTACATCCTGGACAGGTCGCCAGTCTGTCGCAGATTAATTAGATTTTAATTAATTGAAAAACCTTTTGTATTCACTCGTTTCTGGAGCACCTGTAAAGCTACATCCGCTAACAACGACAATGAACTACGAAGCTGCTTCTCTGATCCCACCGGGATTAATTTCTGCTTCTGACTGATCAGATTGGACGCTGGAAAATACGATTCCTGTGCTAAGAGGAGTTAGCACAGCAAAGCTATTCAAGCCAAAAATAGCATCTCAATGCTAAACATGTAGCAGCTAATGCTAATGTTAGCGTCCACAGTCCAGATTTCTAAAGAAGCTCCTAGAAAGCTGAATTTACTCCAATCTGACAGCTGAAGAACAGATTAAAAACTATAAATATCTTTGTTGTTGAGCTAATTTATCTAATTATTCA
Source organism: Poecilia latipinna (assembly GCF_001443285.1). Taxonomy (NCBI): domain Eukaryota; kingdom Metazoa; phylum Chordata; class Actinopteri; order Cyprinodontiformes; family Poeciliidae; genus Poecilia; species Poecilia latipinna. Next base: position 6,294 of record NW_015116350.1, on the reverse strand, counting down.
ATAATTTAGCAGTAAAAATGGTTTTTGAATTGAAAATGTTACTGAATTTGTTGATGGCTTTTGGTTAAAATGCTGATGGCGCATGAGAAAACTCAGATATATTTTCCTCGATTCTTCCAGTGAACCATCGTCACTCAGCTCGTTATAAACACGGTCAACACTGCAAAAACACAAAATCCTACCGAGAATTTGTGTCTAGTTTCTAGGGAAAATATCTCGGTAAACCTAAAATAAAATAAACTAACTTAAAAGTTTTAAACAAGATAAAGGAGTTTGTTTAAAGTCAATAAAAGTACTATTTCCACTGGCAGATGATTTTCCACTTGTAACAAAGGAAAATGTTGCCAGAGCTTGGCAACATTTAACAAATTTAAAATTTCAACCTTTCTTATTTAAAAGATAAACTGTTTTGGTTTTAATGAGACATAAATCTCACTAAAATTAAAGTTTTCTTTAAACGAGATACAGATGTTGAATTTATTTAGAAACTCTGGCAGTTAAACACTCTACTACTTTTAAATCGATAAAAATGATTGACTTAAGGTCAGCTTTGTTCCTTTTCAGTAAGGTTTGTCTTATTTCAAGTGTTTTTAAGACAGAAGTGGAAGTTGAGACTTTGTGTTTTTGCAGTGCAGGCAAACGGCGGCGCGCCCAGTCCGACCAGGACGGCGTGTTCTCTCTAAACCACCACAACTGATGATTGTTTCAGTAGTTTGAGAAAAGTCTTCCAACAAAGAGTCAAACTCTCAGCAGGGAAAGTGACGTGAAACAGCTGCGGTTTAATAATCGCTGGTAGAAAATAACTGTCATCTAGTTTATAACAGGATTTTTGAGGTTTGCATAGCAGTCACACCCACATCTCAGCCACACCGCAGCAACTGGCAGAAACCAAGAAGAAAAACATTAGAGGTGGAGCAGGGTTAAAAAATACATTTTCATTACAACATCCGGAAAACTGGGGCCATTAAATAAGGATTTAAATGGAAACGTGCAGCTTTGCGTCCAGCGTTTTACAGTCAGGAACAATTATATCGATTGTTTCACTGTTTTCTGACTGAACCAAGTTATGCAGTAAAACCAAAGGACAAATAAAAACAAAGGGCCAATTTATGAGAATAAAGTCAGAATATCAGTCGAATAAAGATTTTATTTTACAGTTTTCTATGAGAGCAAAACTCATCAAGTTTAAGATTCTTGGAAATAAACTCAGTCGTTACCGAATCCTTTAAACGTACTGCTAAGAATTTGATGCTGAGATTTTAAAAGATAAAATGTTTATATATTTGTGGACCTGATACCAAAGTATAACTTTACGAGAACATTCCTCATTTTACATTTTTATTTTTGTGTGTAGAAATTAACTTTTCTAATATTGCGATTTCATTCTGGTTGTGATTTTATTTTAACATTATTTCATCTTCATTGTTGTAAGTTTTATTTTTGTGAAATGTACAATAAGTTTATGGTATTTGGACTCCATTCTGTAATTTTTCTGTGTTTTAGTCAGACCTGAAGACGCGGCTGCAGTAATGACTGAAGAGAAACTCATGGACGAGTTTCTTCTGGGACGTTTAATCCTGGAAATGCTCTTCTTGTGATAGCAGGCTGACTTTGTCTTTGTTTTTACAGTTTCAGATAGTGATATCTACATTTCTCATGATAAACCACATAGACACAGATTTGTAGATACAACTTAAGATTAGAGAGAAACTTTTAGTTTCACATTCCTTTGAACAAAATCTTTTCCTTTGTCCTATCCAAGTTGTGAAAACATAAATGAAGTATATATTAAAACCAGAGAGGTTAGCATTATATGTAATATGATAATAGATTAAACCAATGAATTTTGGTTAAAAAGGTACAAACTTAATGTTTTATTGTTTTCTCATCATTTCAACATCCTATATCCATATATTGTTTGATATATGTTTCCTATTTATTCCAATGTTTGAAAAAAGTTTAACTTTAAGTTGACTGAATGTTATATTTTCCATTTTGTAGATATTTGCTGCCATGTTAGGCTGTTCTCAGGCAGAAGACCGACTTTGTAACCGCCTTTATGTGGCTGTGAATGTCCAGGCCTGAGTCCACCTCTAGTTTCCAGCTGCAGTAACTGAAGCTGTGCGTCGACTCCGGATCGTTCCTCTTTAGGTCCAAAGATAAAAACTTCAGTTTCTGTTCATCTGGAGAAAGTTTTATCTCCTCCATCACTGATTTAAACATCTGATCGGTGATTGGATCCCTGCTGACACCGTAACGTAGAGCTGAGTATCATCTGCGTCGTTATGGTAACTAATCTGATTACTTGTTATGACCTGAGCCAGCTGGAGAACCCCAGGACTGAGCCTTGGGGTTCCACACATGATTTTTCTCAGCTCCTTTGAAACGTTACCAATTGAAACAAAGAACTTCCTGTTCTGTGGGTCAAACTGGTTGGTTGTTTAATTTTCAGCTGAATCTGGTCCGATGATCTGTTCGTCCTAAAACCTCAGACATTCAGTTTGTGATCTCCACGGTTCATCCGCCCGTCTGAACCGTCAGCAGTTTGAGAACGTTCTCCAACCATTGAAGTCGGGCGGACAGTTGTGTAACCGCCGCGCTGTCATGACTGTCTGCGGGGAGATTCTCAACCAAACGCCGACACAAATCCTGGCTTTTATGTGCCTTGTTTTTGACACATGTTTATTAGTTCCCCTCCTGGTTGTGTTCGTTCTGCGTCGTGTCGGCGTCTGGAGCCTCTTGTCCTAGAAATCCTCCCGGACTTCTGGATGGAAATGAGGAAGTTGGGAACGCCGAGGCGCAGACGTGTCTCTGAGCTCCTGCTTCGGATTCTGGATGCTCCGGTTCACGTTCATCCACAAGGACCAAGTAGATTTTATACAATTTGGCCTTTCATCCACACATAATCTCCATTTAAATCACTAAAAACGACTGATGATAAAAGCTCCGGCCAAGGTGAAGATTTGTGAATTCTCCTTTTATGCTTTTGCATGTTAGGCGGCTGCAAGGAGCCCCCACACCACCAGGGGGCCTCCTAGAGCACCAAGCCAACATGATAAGAATATTTTTAAAATAACATTACAAACTATATTCTATTACACACAATTTCTATATTACTGTCATAGTTTTATAGTCTCTGCAGGATATCAGACTGATCAGCTTGTTTACTGTAAATTTAGTGTTTATTAGCTAATGTTACTTTCAAATACTTAAAATTCACATAAATCCCATTCTGCATTTCAGAATCCAAATATTTTTTTAGTTTGCTGCTCCTGTAACATTAAAATAAACAGCCATAATAATTACAAATTATGCTAATGATAGTTACACTCTTAGGAAAGATAAAGTGTCTGGTGTTGACATGTTGGTAAGAGGGGCCCTTCTTAAAATCTGCTTAGGGCCCAGAAATGCTTTGGCCGACCCTGTGTTTGATCATGCAGAGAATGAAAGATGGCTGCTTCCAGAAAAAGGCAGATTTTTTTTTGTTCAGACACTTTTTACTTGTTTCTTTTATACGCCCAGCTGCTTCAATACGTTGAGTTTCAAAGAAAGAGATCAGAGCTGTCCCTCACCAACATGGAGGCTCAATGCCATTCAGCTGCCATGTTTGATTTAACAAGATTCCCAGTGACTTCATATTCTAACACTGCATTTAAAGGCAGTTCAACCCCTCTATCTAAACATCCTGGCATCATATTTGGTTTCTAACAGGAAGTGGTGGAGGTTTTAAGGTTCTGATTGGCTGACAGGTTTTAGCTTAGCGCTGCACTGCCCCCTACGGGTTTGGCATGTTTAAAACACGCTGTAATTCAGCAGCTCTGTGTGGATGAACACTTCTTAAACCAAGATTATTTAATAGTAACAAGTATCTTGTTTTTCATCATTTTAAAAATATCTGGCCATGTTTGGACAGAAAAACTGGACAAACATTAAACATGGCAGCAGTCCCATGATTCTCTTCTAGGTATCCAAAAAGAGAAACATTTGATAAGAACATGCTGCCTCCTACGTTGAGGAATGATGGATTTCCCTCTTTGTTCTCGTCCGTTTCTGGGTTGCTTTGTGGGACAGGAAATGTGCTTCCAGGCAGCTTTATTTTAACATGAACAAGAAGTTTGTTGTTACGGATAACCGGAGGGATGACTGAGTGTCCTCCAGCAAACCTGAGGTGCAAAGCATTTATTTTAATCTAACAGGAATGTGAGCCTGTCTCTGTAAGCCCAGCTGGTTTCTCAGGGTTTATTCCCATCTAAGCTGAAAACAGAAATATGCAGACGTTGATGAATCTGAGGTGATTTTTCCAGATGGACGCCATCAGCTGATTGCTAGTTGCTGCTGTTTGGGTGTGTTGGATGTTTTTGTGAAGAACCCATTGTCTGATTTAAATGGTCAAACTAATTTGATGTAATTACAGCGATCATCTTGTTGCACGAGATGTTTCAGAATTTCTCCCTCTCCGTTTTTGTTCTCTGACTCATGTTTAATTTTATTCTTTATTTTTTGTCATCAAATTGTTTCCTCTATTGCTTTGAGCGCAAAGGATTTCTGCATCTGATTTCAGCTGAATATAAATAACATCTCATTATACACCACATTTTTATCATTGCAGTGTGTTTTTTAAAAGTATAATTTACAGATTTGTTTTTATCTGTTCTTCCAAGTTTAAATAATTAGTAAATCTTTAAACTGAAACTGAAGCGCTCAACCTTTTGACAGAGAGCTTATGATATTTTATAAAACGTCTCCTAAAATAAAGGTTATTATTAAAGAATCCACTTGAATTATTTTTTAAGGTTTTCAAATAAAGACGAATATTAAACTTTTGTGAAAAGAGTTGTGTTAATATTTGAAAATTTTGCTATTTAAAAAAAAATTATTTTCCACAAACTAATGACAATCAGATTTATAAAATGTTCCTGGCAGTTTAATGTCAGTGTTGTGGAAATTCAATGTAATTATTCCATCAGAAGTTTTCATCCACATAAACCCGAACAAATCCGCTGCGCAGCGTTGTTGTAAACATTCAGACCTGTAGGGGGCAGTGCAGCGCAAAGCGAAATCCTCAACCAGCCAATCAGAATGCTTCAAAACTACCATGACTTCCTGTTAGGAATTAAACATGGCGCCAGGAGGCTCAGAAGTTGCATTTAAACGCAACTAAACTCTTTAGTTCTTCTACATTCTTGATATTAAAGTGAGTTTTTGTGTGGACAAAAAGCTAAAACTCATAAAAATATAACTTTTCAGATATCTGAGTATGTGTGGACGAGGTCTAAGCAGCATGTTCTGTTTTTCTTCTATGACACATTTATTTACAACTTTATGTTGATCAATAATATAAAAATATATCAAACATTGTGATTTCAATTTGAGAAATCTGGGAAAACAATGAATTTTTTAATTTTTTGTTATTCAGACGCTAAAAAAGAATCAAAGAAGTTAAATATTTTCAGAGAAATGAAGTAAAAACATGAGCGAAAGACAAGAGAGGACAAAATAAAGACAAGATAAAAACAAATCCATAAATCCCCTCTGAGGGAACCGGAGCGGAGCAGAGGAAGACATGTTGAAAATGAAGAGCTTAATAACCTTAATCTGACGAAGTTCATCCTGTAAAATCTTTCAGCTCGAGTTTGCTCTTTTTAAACATAAAATATCTCAACAGCTGCATAAAAAGCCCAGTTAGCGGCGCGTTCATCTCAGTCAGAGGATTGTTGAAAGGCTTCTGACTCTTCTGTGGAAAATCTTCCAGAAATTGCAGTAATTTCCTGCAGATTATGTTTGGAAACCTTTGATAAGTCCCTCCAGCAGGTTGAGCAACCAGTAATTTCTTCCAGCGCATCTTTAAACCCAAACATATGATTTTCCTGAAATGTTTTATTTGAGCTGGTGACGAACTCAGCAGAAACAGCCACAGACGCAAAATATTTTACCTGAGAGGCTGCAAGGGATGCAATTTTCTGTTTTGCAACAATCCCACTCTGGCAGGAAGACTCGTCCAGAGAAAAACACTTAAATAATCAGATTAGGTAAGAAGTTTGGGTTTTCAACAGGTATGCTGACTACATGTTTGCACAAGTATTCACCTGAGCAAACCTGTGATTATTCGACAGAAGAGGAATGTTTTCTGAAAGGTTCCTCCCAGATCTGCCTCAAAGAGCAGCGCTCGTCTGAAAAGAGAAAATCCATCCAGAGCCGCCATTAAGTCATTTTCTATAAAGGCATGTTGGCTGCTGAGTTTTTCACTGTGAGGTCGAAAGTCTTTACAGCTTACAAACATTATCTGAGGAAATT
>NW_015116349.1:28664-38966 GCF_001443285.1 Poecilia latipinna | reverse complement strand
ATTTACTATGCTCTATTTTAAATTTGTAAAATACCCCTGCTAGGTTTACACTTTCTCTGTAGTCTCACCTGGTAGTCAAAGTGTGTTTCTGCTCCTCCTTCTGGCCCCAAGCCGAGTTTACCATTGGCTACTTGATGGCCATAGTGCCTGAAACAAGCTATGCCCATTGCCAGTACGAGCACACCTCCGACCACTGCCATGGAAACGAGGGTGATGACTGTACCACTGGATCCTGGAGGGATCCTAATTACCTGAGGGAGACCTCGTGCATTTGTTCTCTGGGAAAAAAAAAGAAAAAAAAAAGAAAGAAAAAGAAGTAGCAAAAATTAGAGTGTACAACTTTAAAGAAAACTTAGTATTATCAAATAAGTGTTACTGCATTTCTTGTCTTGAACTTCAGTTGTCAAGCTGCTTCAGAATCTGTGCTATGTCATGACTCTGACTTAAAGGTCGCCTAATGTTTCCACAATTGATTTGATTCTCTGTAACAGCACAAGGCAGCTGTGTGTGCTCATCGAGCAACGAGGTTGAGTTTCACCGACAGATGTCTGAAAGGTCAGAGTGCTGTGCTCTATAAATCTAGTAAAAAGACAGCTGACGTCTCCATAAAGACCAACCAACCATCCCACGGGTCGCTCCGCACATCAACGCTATCCAAGCAATGCCATCCCACCTGTTTGTAAAACAGTTTGTAATATGCAACCTACATAGGCAGAAGGAACAGTTACAGTTTTAAAATCCTGTGATTTTACATTTATGTACAAATTATTAATCTCAATGAAAAAAAACATAATTTTCCAAAGTAATGCAAAAGACTTAAAATTAATTTGACGTGCAATCTGCATTAAGAAAATCTGCGGTCGAGCTTAATTTCGATAGATTAGTTGCATATAAAACGTGAATAAAAACGCCTTTCTTAATATTATCAGTGCTTTTCTTATTTATAACTTTACTTTTAGCAAAAATTGATTTAAAATATGAAATACATAATATGGCAGGAAAAGTAGCTTATCTTGTTTTGCAAATCATCAATGCTTAATTTGTCATTAATTTTTCATGCAAAAAGTAGGAGATGTGGAGGACGCTCATTGTGTGAATGGCAGATACTGAGGTCACCGATGCTTGTATGACAGTTGCCATAGCACCTGGGATCTGGGAGTAAGGGGTGGGAGGTGGAGGAGTTTAAATGCCATGGCAACAAGTGAAATACTGGCTTTCTGAAAGTGTCGCTTGACTTACTAGCTCTGGCTGCAGATTTATGCACACACACACACACAGGAGAAAAAAAAAATGACTCACAGCATTACAGCTTTAAAGGTAGTGGGGGATGGAAAACAGTCCTTGAAGGTAAAATACATGCACTGCTGGTGTTTGTTGTGTAGCAAGGTTTAGTTGAGAACTAAATAATATGGCTTTAAGCAATCAAAATTGATACTAGGTTCCTAAATCAAAAATATGTATTATAATTTCAGTCCTAAGATTTAACTGTCATGAAAGACACCTGACAAAAAGAGTTAAAACAGAAGGTCGAACCTCATGCAAAGCACACTGTCTCACTTTCAAACTAAGAGTAGTGTATGGATTAGAAGTATTTTTGTTTTGATTTGCTGCAAACATTTGTTTCGCGCTTTCTCTTCTTTCTTCGTAGTGGTTAATTATTGCTTGATTCTTATCACATTTGATTCTTGATTAGATTAATTGTCTTCTATCTGTTATTATTTACATTTGCAACCTGCGTCAAATATTGTGCTGATTTTTAATGAATTTTGAATGCAGGGAATAAATAATCTTGGCCTTCTTTTTATTTCAATATGCAAAGCTTTCTAGAAAGGAAGATAAAACCATGCTTTCAGATTGGTTTAGATCATTTTTGAGATTGAATGTTTTATGTATCTTAATGTAACCTAATGTATATTAAGGTATACAATGCACGTGGAATACTTTTCAAGGAAGGAGCTGATGCTTTCCAAATTCAATCCCCACAATCACAGTTGTTCTTGTTAATAACAGGGTGATGCTGCTTTCGCCTTTCACAGACTTTTACTTCCTACAAACAGTGGCAGTGTATGAGTCATCGTGGCACGGTTGCTATGGCTATTAATTCCTAAGTTTAAAGTCACTTCCTCAGCGACACTGAAAAGTTCTTAACCTGCTCATTAAAATAAACACTTTTTTTTTGCTTTCTGTGATGCAGTCCTACCATTTTGTACAACAATAGGCAAATCAGGTAGACAATTGGTTTAAATTGTGTTATTATATTTCACCTTCCGCTCTAATGAAACTTGGGTCTCCACTTACAAAAACGAGTTATAAGATGCAGCTTGTGTACAAAGTCTAAGTGGATACACAAAGGGGTTGCCAGACCTTACTTTTTTTTTTTTTTTGCATTAATAGCTAGAAATAATTAAAGTGATCACAAAAATAAATGAATAGATGAATCAAAATAACAAACAGTCAAAAGTAGTTTGACTTTCTGTCAGTCTCTTTAACCATCTGTTTGAATTACCTCTCCTACACCAGTCTGGATGATTTTCAGGCCAGTCTCAGACTCCAGAAAGTTCTTCTCAGATTCTGTTGAGGTGGAAAAAGCATCTCAAACAAAAAACAAAACAAAAACAAGACTGGAGAAAAGTACAAAACTGCAAATGTGACTGAATAAAGTGCCCACCACGCACAATGCCCATGTGTATGTGTGGCTATGCATCATAAGTGTTAGAGAGAATGTGTGCATCTCACCGGCTTTGGCAGCCACCTCTGCAGCCGTCATGTTGTGTTCATTCTGGCGGATGCGGAAAGTCAGCGCCTGACCCACCACACTGGTGACGCACAACAGCCCCCCCAACCCAAAAAAAAACAGCATGCATGTTGAAGTCTCATGAAAAAGTAACATAGTTGCCCTCTGGCATGGTGACTCTGTTTCACCCTTACCTAATGTTGATGAAGCTGCTGGTTGTCAGGTGTATTTTTTCAGCCAGAAGTTGCAAAAGCTTCACTCCATCATACAGACTAAGGGGACTGCAGAAAAAAAAAAAAGAGTTCCCAGTTAAAGTACCGTATTCTTGTTTAACGCATTAGCTGTTCTCCATTTTGTTCTACAAATGATTATAAATAATAAGTGTACATTGATATAAACCCAAATGCTGACCTTTGGTTGGTGACAATGTACCCATACTGCTCTTTGCCTTCCATACCCTCTACTAAGGGCTCTTTAAAGCTTTTCTCAACTTCAGCAGGAGCAGCCTGTGGAGGCTTGGAGGCAGATGTGGGGATGCTGGGACTCTTAGGTAGAGCTTTATCAGGGACTATAGCAGAGGAGGCAGCAGGAGCATCACGTGGACCAGGAACAGGAGCAGCCTTATCTGGTTTGGACACACTTTCTTTTTGTAACAACTGCATCTAAAAAGGCGATAGGAGACCAGTCTATCAGACCAGATAGTCTATCTAGCTGAACAGTGTAAAAGGTTTATGATAACATGTTCCGATTACTGCTAAACAGCTAAATATGACGGTTGACATACCTCTTTAAGAGCGATGAGATCCTTCTCATTTGGGTCTGTTTTTAGAGAGACAAAGCTCAGTTTCAGACTAACTCATTAAAACACGATACAGCTTGCCTCCCAAAAATGAACCTTTTACTTTATTTTAAAAGAGGAGCAGAACTCGAGAGAAGTACAGTAAATATTTCATGCTGTACCTGTCTTGTCCTGCCCTTGCAGCAGCTGCAGTATGAGAGCCAGCTTGTAGAGTTGCTCCTGACTGAGTTCCCTGGGATCAATGTTGTACTTCTGCAAGACACCTGACATCCTCTGGAGCAAGCCATCTAGCATGGAAGAGCAGTGCATTTACATAGCTAGCAAGCAGACTGTGCTAGATTTTACTTAGAGGTATTACACTACAAAAAAAAAAATAATAAAAAAAATCTGCAATTGTAAGCCCTTTTGTTCACCATTATTTGCAACCAGGGGAGCAGACTCCTGCGGAGCTTTCTTATTCTGAATGTTTGGTTGTCTTCCTGCAGTACCAAGCCTCTCCTCTAGAGTGTAGTCTTCCACATAGTCCACTGGTATCTCTAAATCTTCATAATAAGGCAAACCTGCACATAAAAACAGAAAGTTGTCATGAATGAATTGTGTGTATTTGTGATTTATTTGATATTTTAGCATGAATAGTCAATCATAACATAATTCCACCAACAACAGTGTTACCTACAGTAATGATCTGTTAGATTTTAATTGCTTAAAGGCTTTTCCCCTCATTATAGATCAGTTTTTATACCTGACCATTTTAATACGAACATGTTTCTGCTGTTCCATCTAGAAAACAAATAGCTGTTATTCTTTAAATAGAACTTAAGAAATGCGTCATAAAACACCCATTCAAAGTTTTTAGTTTGACGCTGTCACTTGCAGTGTGCTGACAGTAACCAAATTCTTTTAAGTGTTTTGTATTTACAGAAATGCCAATCAAAACACAGTTTGACTGACATTAAATTGCATATTTGGTCTTACAAAAACTGGAAGAGGGCTATTAACTAGGAACTTGAAACACAAAAGAAAAACGTGCCATATCTAATTATACAGCTGAGTGAGCGTACTTTCTAAAAGTCATATATCTAATAAACAGGGAAAAATGAGAATTGTAAAAGATCTGCATGTACTAAATTCATTTAATCAATCTATAGTGCTGTAAATTATTGGTGCTAATTTACTCCTCTCTTGTCTGACTTTAAAATTTTCCAGATTCAACTAAAGAAAAAGGAAAATATTGTTTCTGATTGGCTGTTGTAAACAGAAAGACTGAATCTAAAACTTGTTTTTTTCCCCAGCGTTTTTTTAATCCTGTGCCTTCACAACAGATTCATCATTTTGAGTTAAAAGGTTCCTTTAGGTCTAAATAATTCATGCCAGATGAAAGTGGCCTAAGAAGTAATAATAAAAAGTAAAAAAAAAACAGTACTGCTCTCCTAAAATGTTGAAAGGGCTGGAATCACAGTAGTTCATTTTCAGTAAGCAAATAACTATTACTGAAGATTTAAAAGATCACAAAATAAATCCTTAAGTAAAATATAAATGTACTGCAATTTTCAATAAATTAGTGAGATTATGCATTCTGATGAGGCTCCTTGCGTTTTATAATTAACAATCTTCAAACATGCTTTTCATTATACCCACATTTCTTAATCAAAAAGCTTTTCTTTATATTGTTCTGATGTGATATTCTGATTTAAAACGTCATATTTCCATTAACCGTAAGCATAAAATTATCATAATTACAATAAATAAAGACTTAAGTGATGTGTTTCACTTTTTAAATTGAGTTACTAAAATCAATTAACATCTAATATATAAAACATATATTTGATTGTTCCTTCATAATGAGTTTAGATTTTAGTGGATGCTAAGCGATTGCACAGTTACTAAGCTTGCACTCAGTCTAAAAAAAAAAAAAAAAAAAGTTATTCTCTCCCCCACACACACACACACCCACACGCACACACACGACACACCTGCTCGGTTCGAAATGACTCACCTATAGACTGCACTTACAAGTTCCCAGAAACGTGTAGCACATATTCACAGTGCCTTCTCAAAAAAACTAATATTAAATATAGTACGAACAACAATCATATGGATATAATATGGATATTTTGATATTATTTTGCAAAATATCTAACAAGACTAGAGCTATGTGAATATGTTCTTTTTTTCTTTTTTTTCAAAATCAATGATTTATAATACAATGAACATAATTTCCAAGTCAAGAATGCAAGATCTCTCGGACCTAGCCAAGCGATAATAATATAAAACAATAACTAAGATGAATATGGATTTACCTGCAGGAGGTATGGGAGCAGACCCTCTATGCCGATAAGACGGCTGCGCAGACGCCAGGTATAGAGACAGAACTTCCTGCAGTAGCTGCCGGTCCCGCTCTTGTTCCCTCTGGCTGCCCTGAGACCTTGAAGAGGGGCGAACATATCCGCCTCCTCCATTCAGAAGAGATCTCTCCACATCGTCTTGGTATCTGTGCTGTGATTGATCAAGATTAAAAAAAAAACTATTACTTATAATTAGAATCAGCTCCATTGAGGATTGATCTTGGCTTGAGTTTAGATTTAAATGTTTGACTGCTGTGAAACTATGACTTCAAATTAAACCAGTCAACTTCGGCAGGTTTATATCAAGCGTGCTTATATACCTGGTAATACGCGTATGGGTCCAACGGTGCTGTTTGCATACGCAGTGGGGACTGAGGAGGCTCAACATACATGTAGTCCACATATTTACTACCAGAAGATGTGGACCCTGACTTAGAGTTGGGTTGGTGGGAGATGTGCTGTTTTGAGCTGTTAAACAGTCCAGAAACACAGGCAAAAAGTTACATGGGCATTGCTCTGCATGACTGTAGCTTGTTCATCAAGCATCTGAGTACAAGTGCTCACTGAGATGAATGAGAAGAGGGTGAAGAGGAGATCGGCTTTGAGAGAGCAGTGGTATGGGGAACTCTCTTCAGTTCTTTTGATAAAATGTACTGGGTGATGTCATCTTGCCATGACAGACCTGCACACACAACACACCAAAATTAAGCAGGACCATAAAAGATCCGCTTTAGGAGGGTGTGTGAAAAATGGATGCATGTCAGCGGAAAATTTCTATGTTTATTTATATAATTTTTATTATTTTTTTATATCATGAAAGGTTTTATGTCTAACATCATTCAAAAACATTGGGGGATGACTTTATGAAACACTACTCTCCTAACTGAACATAAAATTGACTTTTACCAGTTGTACTTTTCTAAATATTCCCCAACTATTGATGCTTTTTTTGATCTGTCTTACCTTGCAGCATGAGCTGTTTGAGGACTTCCTGCATCCTCTTTAGAACAAGAACTGTCACCTGGTACTGGATCTGGTCCTGCTTGGAGCTCCGACACTGACCAAACAACCCATCTGGAGTACGCACACATATTATGCATTCAGAAAAGGAAACCTTATGACATAAGGCAAGTCGCCTTGCTCTCCTTGTGCTCTCTCAGGGTACTTCAGCTTCTTCCTATAGTCTAAAAACATTTTTTTAATTTTTTATTTAAATACTTTAGTTTGCTCTTAGCGCATGGTTGTGTGCCTCTTGCCCAATGGCTACTGGAGATAGGCACCAGCTCCCCACCCTGAGACCCTGCAAGGATACACGTTCAGATAAAGGATGGATGGACATCTATTACTCACGTCAGTTATTATTTGAAAAATTAGAAATCTACATTAATTCTCACTGTTGGTTTGACAAGTGCCCTTTTCTGCCAGTGTCTGTTTTTAAACCCAGTTTAGCAAACCTGAAACAGCTGTTTTAAGCTGTAGGGACACTCTTGTTAGATTTTTTTTCCCCCCTTGATCACTGATCTTAGTTTTCTCAGACTTTGCTGTGAGAAAAGATCGCTATATAGATCATAAGTGTAGTGAGAAGAAAGATAATGCAGGGAGAAGATTTTTTTTTTTTCATTTGGTGCACTGATGAGTCACTGCAGACACTACACCGGCTAAACTGCACACAACCAAATCTGCTACAGTGAGATAAGGGGGAGGGGGGGGGGGGGGGGGGGGGGGTAATTTTATACTGAGCTGACAAGACAGTTTTATAACCAGAAACAGAATGGCAAAAAGTCACAAGGGAGAAGGTGTGAGTTAGGTCAGACTGATTTCCAAGATTTCCTGAATGTGAATTTAGGATCGATACACACCCACAGGGTTTAGCTTTTGTTTGTACTTTTGTAAGAGATTTTGACTATTTAAATAATCATGATGGAATTTACATTGATTTTTCTCTATCATGGTTAGACAAAATATGGAGACGGGAGTTGATGATGACGGAAGCAACGGTGAAAGTTGAATGAGAACATGACAGAATATAGCAATAATTAGATATTAGCCAATCTATAAATATGATTGTACATGTCAGTATGCTTCTATGAAGGAAAGTCTAAAAATCTAATTATAGTTTTTCAGTAAAAAGCTGTCAATCCTACAAAATATGTTAGGTAGAGATACACTTTATATTTTAGTACTGAAAATGTGTTTGACCTTCACCGTTATGAGCTTATTTTTGTTTGTGGTAAATGACAATGTTTACGATATTTTTAGATGTGTTTAATGAAGGACATTATTTTTATTGCAGATATTAAAATTCCAGAGATTTACCATCAGTTGTATATTTTATTATATTTCTCAGGTCTAATTGGTTTATATCAGTTGATACTGAATAAGCAGCACAGTTGAAATTCATTTCAAAATATAAATATGGGCAGAAATTATAACAAGAGGCATAATAATAATGATTTTACTGATGGCTAAATTATTCATGTTGTGATAAAAGAGGCAGAAAACAAATACATGCCACACTTTTCAGATTTATTTGTCAAAAGACTTCATGACCAAGTGTACTTTTCCTTCAATTTCAAAATCAGAGGCTACTATGTGTTTATGTATCATAAGGATGGCTAGCTCTCGGTCACAAGTTATGCATATTTTAGATGTGCTTCAATGTATTATTAATCAAATTACCACTTTGTATGCGCCAACACCTATTCAACTCATTTTTATAGCAGAACAAAGAGTTTCTTAATGTATAGAGGAGGTTCTTAATGCACTTTCCTTAATGTACACTTTAAAAGAACAATAAAAAGTTCAAGGTAAGTCGCTTAAACATCACAAAAAAGTTACAAATGCTTTATCTTTCCAACAGCAGAGATGAAACAAGGAAACGTAGCAGAATGTGATTTTATTCCTTCCAGGACATAAAGGTAAACAACAGCATTGGTGTATGTGTTGATTCTAAAACCGGAGGTTGCTGGTTTAAGAAGATTAACTTTTGCTTTGTTGATATTTACTGCCAGTACATGGAGAGCTGTGTTTCAGCAAATGCTTTTAAACATTTTACAGCAATTATGGCTGGAAGGCTACTTTTTGATAAACCACAGAATTGAAAAAGCCTAAGAGAACTCTACTTAGGAGACTCTAATGGCTCTTATCAGTGCCAGTGTGAAAAGGAAATCATTGTTGTGCAAGTTAAAATTGCTTTGTTCAGTTTAGTTTAAAGGGTCACTGTAAGTCCGTAAATGTCTGGTGCTTAAAGGATGAGCTACGGTAAAGTGAGGCCCATTCTCTCCCTTTTTTGTGTTACACAGATCCCAAACAATAAGTAGACTGAGCTTCTATAACCAGTTTTTCAGGCATATACCAAGTGATTTTGTTTGAATCACAGGAGTGCACCCTAGAATGCAGTTTAGTAGGCAGCTTGAGGTTAAGTACCTTGCCTTGAATATCAACATGTGGCAGGGTAAAATGCTGGACTCTAAACGTTCCAGCTGGATAATGACTACTTAACTGCCTCTCCCTTTTTGGTTCCACGTTGTTCGTAGATTGTTGTGTTTATATGTTGCGATTGTCTTTCTGTCGTTTGTGTTTCATGTTCTTCTTTAATTCGTCTTTCTTGCTGCACTGGTCGAAGCCTTTTTGTGTTGCAGTCTTTTCAAAATGCACATAATGTTAATTATGTCTCTCTAGGTTGTGAGTATGCTTACAAACGGCTATTTGTTGTGAATGTCTCTGTGGCAGACTGGAGACTTATCCATGGAAGAATGGTTTTTGCGCATTGTCCTTTATAGATAGGCACCAGTTATGTGATCTTGCTAGCGTTATACCGGTATGGGAATGGGAGGGTGAACAATTTGTCTTAATCCAAAAATTGTTTTAGTGATTCAGATCATAGATTATTTTTTTTCTGCCCCCTTCTTGGTAACTTTTACCCACCTCTACTGCATAGACATTAGTAACTTTGGCCCATTTCTCCGATGGAATAGCTAATCCTGTTAATGGATTAACCCCATAAACAGGGTTGCCAACCTTACATTAAAATACAATATTGTTCGGTTTTTGACACTTACAATACCCTAACTCAGTCAGGTTGTATATTTTTCAACATTTTATCAAATCACTGCAAACCTATTTATAGATGAAGATGATACATTATATGTGCAGATCAAAGCTCTCTCCTCAACCCAAAGAGGAAATCCATCAATTATTGGTCATTGTTGTGTCACAGAGTTATGTCTCTCAGCATTGGGAGGATATGCCTCATAACTTCAGTAGGTTTTGTAAAAACCACAAGCATGGTACAGTAGAATTTTACCAAGCAGTTAAAATTCATATTGTCTGTAGTGGGAGGAATGTACAGAAGGCACACAGCAGGGAATTTTTAATTCACTTATGGAGGATTTAGTGACGTCAAATCAAATCCAAAAAAAAAA
>NW_015116349.1:24371-25004 GCF_001443285.1 Poecilia latipinna | reverse complement strand
TATTGTCTGTAGTGGGAGGAATGTACAGAAGGCACACAAAAGGGAATTTTTAATTACTTTTTGGGGGATTTAAGGACGTAAAAAAAAAACCAAAAAAAAAAAAAAAAAAAAAAAAGAAACAGAAAAAAAGAAAAAAAATCCTCACAAAAGCAAGAAGAGGAGGCAGAGAGCTGAATAGAAGCTTATTGCCTACTTTAGATCTGATACAACATGTCTAATCAACACTGAAGAAATGTTAACTGTTTAGACAAATGGAGCTTGATTCATTTTAATCTGTGTTTTCATTTAAAACAATTTGAAACAATATATCGAGAACATAACAAAAATCAGGCAACAGAATGCAAACCTACGGAGCCCCTAAGGGGACATGGAGAAAAAAAAAAAAAGGAAAGAAATCCCGACTTATTATCGCGAGATCCCGAGAAACTAAGTCGAGATCTCGAGATCCCGACTTATTATCGCGAGATCCCGACTTATTATCGCGAGATCCCGACTTATTATCGCGAGATCCCAACTTATTATCTCGAGATCCCGACTTATTATCGCGAGATCCCGAGAAAATAAGTCGGGATCTCGAGATCCCGAGAAAATAAGTCGGGATCTTGAGATCTCGAGATAATAATACGGGATCGC
>NW_015116349.1:0-20703 GCF_001443285.1 Poecilia latipinna | reverse complement strand
AAGTCGGGATCTCGAGATCTTGACTTAGTTTCTCGGGATCTCGAGATAATAAGTCGGGATCTCGAGATAATAAGTCAGGATCTCGCGATAATAAGTCGGGATCTCGCGATAATAAGTCGGGATCTCGAGATCTCGACTTAGTTTCTCGGGATCTCGCGATAATAAGTCGGGATTTCTTTCCTTTTTTTTTTTTCTCCATGTCCCCTTTGGGGCCCCGTACAAACCAAACACGTCTTGTCTCTTATTAAACTATAACAATGCACTTGAGTTACTATGTCTATAACTCTTGCAGTCATCACAGGAAAATGTGTAAAATATCTATTGCTATATTTAAACTTACCAAACATCAAAGTAAAACAGCTGAATAACTCATTGACAAAAACCTCATTTAAGTGAGCACCAAAACAGCCAGTTTTAACAAATCTAAATATTTTTGTGAACAAGTCTTTATCCTTTATCACATCTTTAAGATCCAGAATTAGAAAGTCCAAATTAAAAAAAACAAAAAACGAGATGGACTCTGGTTGCTATTTTTTTGAGCAGAACTGAAACAAGACAAAAAGAAAACATCAGTATTTTAAGCAGCCTAAAGCAACAACTTGTAATCACAGTTTGACACCAACGATTTCCAGAATACTAATTTGTCTAAAATATATAAAATATAACAGGGCTTTACTCCTGAGATAACTATCGGTGTTTGTCAACTCAATCCAATCCAATTGTGGTAAATACGACAAATAAGCTTGATGGGTATATATGTGAACCAAGAATGACACAGCAAAAAAAGATAAATAAAAAATAAAAAAAATGGTTGTTTTTCACCAAGCAGGTTTTCATCAAGCTCATGTCACTACATATCTTAAGTACTTAGTGAAGATTTAGTAAGTACATGTCAGTCCAGAATTCCTAATCATGATCAGGTAAAATTATGGGCATCAGTAGCAGAAAATGGTCACATAGCAGCAAAAATTTTTTTAAATCACAAAATATGACTTTTGTTGATTAACTAAATTCTGCTGCTGTTTCTGTACTCGTGTGTCTCAAAGTGTTTCTATGAACATCTTTGTCATAATGTTGAGTACCTCTCATAAAGTGTTGAATGTTTTTTTTTTTTTATAGAATGCAATGGTTACCATTTTATTTTTTTCCCTGGTGTTAAGGGTGTCTCACACTGTTAAAAAAAAAAAAACTTAATCAGCCTTTGTTGGTGCCGAATAAGCACGCTAAACATAGCTTATTTTGCGTACTAGGCTGTTGAAGGTGCAAAGTGGTATGAAAATAAAGTGTTATGGGTGGATCTCCGAATGTTTTTCTCCTATTCTTCCTTTCTTTGGAGAGTAAGCAAGCTCACTTATCCATTTGGTATTCTGCTCAACCATCGAGTGTGTGCGTAAGTACCGTTTCCACAGAGAGGGACGTAAGCGCGTGTTAGTGACTCATCGCTGTATCAACACAACAACTGTGGGGGAGTTGGCCTCACCGTGATGTCAGTGTTGCTATGGAAACTGGGGGTCGGCGGGGAGGGGTTTAGATAGAGATGACGAAAAATAGAGGGACAGGTGACGGAGAGATGAAGACGAATAAAGTAAAAGGGGAGGAATCCTTGATTTTTTTTTTTTTTTGGTCTATTTTTGTACACAAACATTTAACCCCGGTGACACTTAGCACATGTTTTGACATCTATCTATGTTTATGTGTGTACTTAAAGATCCTACAGGCATAGAAATGTTTTTGGGTCAAAATATAAAACATGAAATTTAGACAAAAAGGACAAAAAGTAAATATTTTTTTCTGCATGACTACAGGTTGTACTCACCGTCAGAGCAGAACTGATCCCTTGTGCACAGTTTTCTCTCAAACAGGCAACCTGAGACAGAACGACACAGAGAAAGCTGACAGATTACCATCGTTGCAGATATTTCCATGCCAGCAGCTGATTTAAAGCACACTTAGAGGGTCAGTCCAGTCCAGTCCCAGATTCACTTACTAAAATTGGCCTCGAATACAACGAATAATAGGTTTATTTTGAACCATGTAGGAGAAATAGTTTTGCAAAAACTGTAATTCGCATTTCAGAATAATTCAAATCAGAATTTTAGCTTGAGCATAACTAATAAATTTAGCTGTAAGAGTATTATTTAAAATTGGTTCAAAGAAACACTTTTTCTTTTCTGCACATTACAAATCATTATTTTTATCTATCGAACTACTTTTTCTTCTATCATTCATGGAGTGATGCAACCACCTAAAGACATCTGCAATGCTTGCATAGCTTAATCAGTCAACCCTTTACCTTTTTCCACTTCAAAGCATTGGATCTGAAAATAACATTGGTACAACAATGTCCTTTTCTAAACACGGGGAGCAGCTTGTGGTAATACCTCTGTCTTTATTTTTTAGTTGTTAAAAATTCCTATTTTAGTGTGGCGAGTAAGACCTTGATGTATTAGTAGTGTGGGAAGGAACAGGTGGTCAGAGAAAGATATGGATGCATGAATAGGACTGTGTGGCTTTCTGTCTTTTCTCTGTCTCACAGCACACCTTGGATCTCTTTAAATTTGGAAATCCATGCTTGAAGGGACCAGTTTAGCTAAATTAAACATTATCAGTAACGTGAACTTGCAAACAAAATTAAATATACCACATCAATTTTAGTGTTGAGAATGATTTTATCTGACTAAATAAAATAAAAAGTGCAACAGTTACGCGTATCCAAAGAACAAAACACACACATAAAATGTTTTGCGGTTTCATAATTTCTCCTGAAACTTGACTAAAAAAACATTTATTTTAGTTTCAGGAAAGGAACATTTCCTGTGTCAATCTTGCATGCAAAGGTGCTTTCCTTTACAAATAACAGAGTCTTGTGCCATTGCAGACTATCCTGTCAGCAATGATTAACCTTTATTAGAGTGGTTGGAAAAAGAAGAAAGAGTCTAACGTTGCTAATTTATATAGTCATCAAACTTCGACAAAGCATCTGCTGAACCAAAAGGGCAAGAAAAAAAATATCAGATTTCAAGTAAAAAAAAAAAATCCCAGTATTAAATATTTTCATAAGCAAAGGATCAGCCCATATGGCAACTTGTTTGAGTAAATATTCGACATCCTTGACGTAAGCCATCACTTTCCTGCTCCTTTCTGGTTTGCCACTTCACTCCTCAGTTTGCTCATGCTTAGTCCATGTTTCGATGTACTTCTTCAAAATAACACTCCTCTTGCTTCATTAGACCAGAAGGAGCAACAATCTTACTAGTATGCCACTAGTCACCCTGTAGTCCATACCAGTAGTCCACTGTTGGTGACTGCCATATTAGTAGCTGCTATTAAGAACCCTAAAAATGCCAGCTAGTGTAGTTAAAAGGCTAGTAAGGCAACAAAATGTCAACTAGTAAATTATTATGTATTGTGTGTCCTGCAAGTGATGATTTTTGACAGGATTACTTTGATTTTCTTCACTGAGCAGCTTCTCAACAAGGTCTTTTCATGGGAAAAAAAAAAAAAAAAGCTTTGTCAGTTGAACACTGAATAGCTTTCTATGTCTTAGTTTTTCTCTCTAGTCAATAGAAATGAGTGAACCTTGTGGTGTGCACCATGCCATCTCTGCCTGCCTCCCTGTCTGTCTTTCCATTAACACAAGAAACACCACAGGGTTGTACTAGATGACCAGTTGAGTAGAATGTAGACTGCAACAATAATAATAGTTCAGAATGGGGTTTAATGTTAATTAGTTTTCTTCTAAGCTATAATTGCAGATATAAACGGAGTCTTATTAGACAGTGAATCTAAAAGTTCACTGATCAAGACTTTTGTGCCACTGAAGTGGCACTTTGGCTGAATAGTTGAACTTTTGTATCTATATGTTTTACTGGAGAAGGAAAACGCTTGAACTAGTCCAACAAACGTCCAACTAGATTTGTATTGTTTCAAATTAGTCATCGAAATTGCAATCAAAAATTCATTAAGGACATTAAAAATTTAGATAATGATCACCTTACCCTACATACCAAAATTATAAAGTAAAGTAGTCTTTATTGACATTGTGCATTTCTGTACAGTGTACACAAGCACAATGACATTGGGGCACATTTTTTTCTTCAGTACAGTTATATCATATAACAAATCAACAAATCACATCAGTAATAAATAATTTGGGCTATTCAACATGTCAGGGTTTTTATTACAGAATTTTGGAGCAATAAAAATATGATTGTCAAAAACAGTCACAACAGTTTAATGTGACGATCATTGAGTAACACAGCAAAATCTTACTAGTTAGGACTTACATGTCACTATTGTCACAGTTTTGGTCCTTTGATCCTTCTTGATAGACAATAGTGTCACTAATCAAGCAATTTTGTTTTACATAAACAGTTTAGGATAACAACAAATAATCAATCATTCAATTAATCAATTTTACTTGCACAGCGCATTTCATTAGCAAGGGAGTTCAAAGTGCTTTACATCATAAAAAGACAAAAATAAAGTCAAAGAAACACTCCACAGTCATCAACTGAGAAACCACATTTTGTAAATTGCCATAATCAAAATCATTAATACACAATAAAATATATTGGTCAATGTTCCAATTAGGTTCAAAAGGAACTCCAAACAGGTGGGTTTTCCATCTAACTTAAATAACTACTTATCAAAGACACATAGCTTTACACAACCATACAGCTGGCAAAGATTCCATCTTTTCACCATAATATCTATCAATTAATATCCATCCATAGGCATT
Organism: Poecilia latipinna; assembly: GCF_001443285.1. Classification (NCBI taxonomy): domain Eukaryota; kingdom Metazoa; phylum Chordata; class Actinopteri; order Cyprinodontiformes; family Poeciliidae; genus Poecilia; species Poecilia latipinna. The sequence goes on along the minus strand of NW_015116349.1, from coordinate 15,962 downwards.
AAGCAGTCATTGTGTACACCCTGGACAGGTCGCCAGCCCATTGCAGGAAAACACAGAGAAACACAGAAGAAACAACCATGCACACTTACACTTCACGACACTTTGAGAGACCACTTAATTTAAGAGTCATGTTTTTGGACAGAGGGGAGGAATCTGGAGTACCCAGAGAAAAACCACACATGTACAAGGAGAAGATGCAAACTCCATACAGAAAGACCCAGGCATTAAACCCAGGACATAGCAAATGTGTCACTGTGCATCTCCAATTATTATTCTTTCTTACAAAACAGATATCGTGTAACAAATCCTTGCAAAGTAGACCAAACATTGCAATCATCCAAAAGCAGTGTTTCTCATAGCAACAGGACATCTGGCCCTAAGGGGGGAAAAAAAACTGGCTGCCAAGATGTAAACGCAGACATGAGCATCATGCCGTCGCACATATGGATAGACGGCTTTTCAGACAAACAGTTGGATAAATCTGAAGTGTGAAAAAAACAACAACAGTGGAGGCAAAGAGATGTCAGTGATTGAAAAAACCAGTACTGATTTTCCTCCATGGCACTGACACAACCTCCTTGATGAGGACAGCTGCTTATCAGGCTGTCTCTTATTTTTATGTATTATTCTATACAAGCTGATTTATTTGTGTTCTAAGGAATTGCTCTAATCAATTTTCAATAATAGTTTAATTGCTATTTAATACATTTTGGCAATAAAAACCATTCAAACGAACTCATAAAATAGGTTGAATAAACATTAATCAGTCTGAGTGAATATAAATTAAACATAGAAAAGGGAGGGCAAGCCAATGGTGATGCTCTTTTGATTTTCAGGTTGTTGAGCGCAAAAGGAAAATACTTTAATTGAAGTCAACAGTGGCTAAATTTCTTCAGTGGAATGCTAAATTCAAATCACGTAAAGACGACAATAACAACAACAAAAATCAAAAATAAAAATACTAACGGGCATGAAACTCACTTGTTGCACAATTGTCTCATTAAAAAGGTCAAATCAATGCAGCTACCAACAAAACAAGTCAAAATCAGTTCTAAATAATCACAGCACAGACTGTTATCGTAAATGATATTAATCTGCCACAAAACACTGCAGCTGTCATTGTATTTCCATGGACCAGAATAGAACACAGCAAACGTATTAGAAATTATAATTGTACTTCTACATCTCTAAACGTCCTTTACTGAGTAAAGAGCATGTTTAATGTGATTTCTATTTTATTCCCTGAACACAGAAGACATAGATGAAGTTTTGGTTTTGAAACATAACAAATAAGTGTTGATTTTTTATTTTATTTTATTTTATGTATGCAATGTAATTTTAGTGTTTTCATTCTAATGTTCCATTTAGAGCATATGGCTCTGTGTCACTCTGTCTTTATGGCAAAAACATAACTGTAAGCACAATAAAAAGCAGAGCCAAAGTGGTGAGATGTCATGAGCGATATGCTCTAACCTGTTCTTTCATGATGCTGGAAGATAAAACAGCCTATGAAACAGACTAAGTGTTTCTCTTCCCCATCCTCCCTTATCTCCCATCTCTTCTCCTCCCCTGTTTAATCTGATTACAGCCCCCTGTATTTACCCACAGATGCAATCACTGAGTTAATTTGGTAAAGACATGTACAGTCCCCTCTTGAAATGCACAAACGCACTTGATGCACCATGCAAAGTAAGGAGTAGAATATGTATGTAGCTGTTTACTCTCTTAACTAAATTGTAATATGCAGCAGCATCATCATCTTACCGTATTTCTCAGAGACAGCTGGTTGGTAGAGCACCGCCAGAAGGAGCAGAGCTCGCCATGGTTTCAGATGTTGCATGATCCCCTGAAGCTTTAGTGCGACGGATGGATGGAGAGAGACAGACTCTGAGAGTTTTCCACCTGTTTTAAATCCCCATTATGTTTAACTGAGCCGTCAAGATCGTGTACAGGGACGAACAAGGGGGAGACGGGGGGGAAATGAGAAGGGAATAAAAATGATGGATGGATCGGGAAGAAGAAACCCTCCCGATGAAAAGGCGGGGCGAGGGGATAGAGGAGGAGGGCACAGACCGTGGACACGCAGCGTAGTACCGACTCACGACAGCACCGCTGCGGAAACAGCCAGCAGTCTGTGGAAACCGAGAGCTACAGAAGAAAGCAACCTGCAGCTGCGTCATCAAGGTGAAAAAAGAAACAGCACAGAGAGAATGGGAGGGGAGGGGGAGGGGGGGAGGAGTCAATGAAACCGCTCGCTTATGCATATTCCATATTCCTCCCATTCAGAAATGACATAAGTGCAGTTTCCACTGCACCGGGTACACGCACAGAAAAAAAAGACGTGGAGGGTTTATTTATGTATTTTTATTATTTCTTTATTTATTGGTTTTGGTTTTTGCATGATTCATGCTCTTCATTATTTTTACATATTTAACATAAGTAGTGAATCGTACACTTGTAATAGGAAAATTTAACTGTATATATTAGATGAAACCTCTTAGAATCTAACAATATACGTTTGTATTAAAACCGAAGGGGGGAGAGGGCTGCACACTACTTAACATCATATATCCCATATAGCAGGCATATAAGGCATTAAAATCAATTAAACTGCCATTTTCGGCTTAAAACAATCCACATACAATGTGGAAAAGATTACCTATTAGGTAATAACATGCCTAAATGTAAAGCTTTAAAGTTAAAGGAACCGGTGCTTTGAAGTTCATGTTGCTGTGCTCTCACGCCCTCTAGTGTTTGTGAAAACGGAGTATTTGCTTTCCCAAATTTTGTTTATTACATTTTTATTTAACCAGGTAAATAACCTTTGTGATTAAGTCCTTTTCACGTGGATGACCTGGGCAACAAAGCACACGAGTCAAGATTTTACAAACAGTAACGATTTAAGATTTTGGGATCTTAAAATGTACGTTTTGTTAGCCACTGTGGGTCATAAAACATCAATTAATTAAACGTATATATTTCCATAAAATTATTTGATATGAATTATCATCATGCACTTGTTTAAATGCCTCCATAATACATTTTTATATCTCTGAGTAAAAATCAAAACCATTTAGCAAACACTGCCCTACACGGAACATTATAAATAAGTAGGTAAATCATTTATCACACAACATATAAATTCCTAGGAATATCTTCTGCTCTGCATCAAAGCAGTTTAATCAACTAACAAACTGTAGAAATCCACAACACAAGCATATATATTGCAAAATTTTACTGACTTTGTTCAAGGTTTAAAACAATAATTTGTATCATAAATGCGTACTTTATTAGATTTTAGAAATCATTATCTTTTATCCCGTAGAAATAAAAAAAAATAATATCAGAAAATATTTCAAGCTTTCCTACTCTTAATATGACATATCTCATATTGACCTGCTCAAATAAATTTTGCTCTGAAAAATTTCTTTAGATGAAATTATTCTGTTTTTGACTTGAGTGTGCAGCTGGACTCATGTTGGCGATAAAAATAAAGTCCTTCTTGATTTTCAACTTATTAGCACACGCATGAAGATTTAAGTTCAGGAAAGAGGTAGGCCAATGCTAAAACCTTGAGTATTGGCCTTTAACCGTTTCATTCATCTTGACAAAAAGTGTAGTTACAGTTATGACCCCTTGTGGTGCACTGTCAGCCAGTTGTCTGAAAAAAAACAAACAAAAAAAAACTCCTTCACTTTTCCCTTGGTTACAAGGAAGATAAATTCAAATGCTTGGAAGTGTTTCCAGTTACTAAATACACAGGTGGGTATTTGTGTAGCTCTCCTACTATGTAAGGCATGTCTGTTAAACATCTGACTGCAGACTCCTTTCTCAGGTAGAAAGTTCTACAAATTAAAAAGCTTACATCCATTAGACATTTTTGTGTATATGAGAGCAGAATAAAATTGGTTATTGTATTGTACCATATTTACTAAAATTAAATATTGGAAATTTAGCGTTTTTTTTCTTCTATTTATAGGCGTATGTCTCTATGTCAAAATATCAATTATAGTAATCATTCTAACATTGAGAAAGACGAACTAGATTATAAAGCACATTTTGTGTAAAAGCTCATAAACTGTGATACTTTCAGCTATTAATTTAGTGGTCTCTGTTATTTGCTGCCAATAAGTTGCATTGCCAGTTAACATAGCAAAATGCAGTTTGACTGCAGGGATTTCAGTATTTTCACCAACAAGCAATAAATTAGGCTAAGGAAATTTGGATATTTCTCTAAATGTGATTTTTGCAGGGGTTGTTTTTTTTAGCATCCAGTAAGTGTAATGGAAGAACCGACAGATTTACCAATATGTTTGTACTTTTAATGTCAGACCTTGCTTGTATTATTTAATTTTTTTTCAAATTTTTAGTCAGATATATTTGCTCAATAAATTATTAAAATGGGACTAGCTGCCACTGAAATTGAACCTCTGCAACATAACGAAGTCTAATGATTTTACTTCAGGAACTCTGTAACCACGTTGATATCAAATCTCTCCCAAAATAGACCTGCACAAAACATGGAACAACTGGTTCCCTCTTAAAGATGTTATATTTTTAGAAGGTTGTTAGGGTCTTTTATGTTTCACACTTGCATGCAATCAAAAAGATGCAAAACCTGTGACAGAGTCAGGCAAATACAGCACTTCTTTGTCTTCCTTTTTCTCCTTGTTTCATCATAAAGTCAATTTTGGGCCGCAGCTCAACTGTTTGGCATGTTGTGTATGCCTGTTGGGTTTGTTGCTGGGCAACAGGTATTCTGCCTGTGTAAATGTTTAAACCACCTGCCCTTTCCTCACCATTCAGTATTATTTACATTGTATTTGTGCACAGATTTTTCAACATTCTTTACCTTTTCAATTTAGAAACTCATAGCTTGGGACATCCATTTTCGATTGTTGTTGTCTATCATCTATTTATGTTTTAATTGGAAAAATAAAAATAAAAAAGTCCCCACAATGCTTATTGTTCAAAAACATCTTGATACTCCATGCAATTTGTCAAGTTCAGTGTCAAGGAAAATTATTAGTAGATCAAATTACCATAACCTCCCTCACGTTCTTTGGCTTCTAACTTTGTTGCCTTTCTGCCAAGCTAACAATTGGACAAACTACTTCTAAAAGATGGCACATTAACTTTACTCTCCCAATGTGTCCCAGACTGACTTGGGGTGTGATGTCAGGACATCAAGCCTAGACTTGTAAAGAACTCTGTGTCTGGGTTTGTAACATTAACTCCATCACTGAATGGGTCTAACCTAACATCCAACAATTTGAATATAAACTTTTTCTCACCTTGTGGCAAATTGCCATGCGATATAGGTCATTTACTTTGTTGAGAATTACTGCTGTTATTTTGATGCCTCATCTTTTATTCAGATTCAGGCCATGACATTGTTTTTAAAATTAGTACCTGACTGTCATGTGCTGTTAGTTTTCCGAGACTTGTTTCCTGTCTGGATAACTGTTTCCATAGTCGTTTTTTTTTTATTTTTTTATTTTATTAGGGTGCTAATTTAAGATAGTCTTTTCTGGGATACAGTTCAGGGTTGTTTGGCTCTGAGTCTGTGGCTGTTAGGCAACCACTTGCTGGCTCACTCTCTGTCCTAGGCTCATGATGTAGTATTCAACTGGAAACCACTTGGATGCCTCTTCATCTCATATCAGCAGTTTATTCCACATCCAGCCCATATAAGATTTGCACTCGTCTCTGTTGGTAAAAGTCCCCACCTCTTAAGTCCTGCTCACTGCAGCATTTGTCACTGTTCTGACGACATTTACTTCAACTTTCTCACCAATATTTGTTGGACGCCCAGATGTTTTAAAGACTTAAATAAGTTACATATTATTACTCCAGTTATAATGTTTTAATGGTAGCCAAATAGCCATTTTCTTCCATCCATTTCTGACTGATACCCATTGTACAGATTGGAACAGAGAAAACTGAAGCTACAGCAATAACCTGTTGGCTTTTTACTCTCATCAGCTTCCAACTCATTAAATTAGTTGCACACTATGGGCTGCATCTGTTTCTGAACGCATAGCCACTGTTTAATATGCTCAAGATTTTTTTTTTAAATACATGGTAATTAATTTTAATTGCTAATAGGGTTGGCCTCTGCATGGAGTATACTAATGAAACAATCTGCTAGTTTTTCAGCCTCCAGCAGGAATAAGTTGGGAAGGAGATCACTACCAGATCCAGTAATGAGCAGTCAATAACCTAAAACAGATGAATATAGAAAAAACAATTTGTCCTTAAGTTTTACATGTTAATTGAAATAATTTACCTATGTATTAAAAAAATGAAGATGTATAGAGTTCTACCCCCCATTTGCACTAGAGGAAATGAATCAATTTTATTGGTAACCATATAACATTTTATGACTCATCCATAAAAACATCACTTTCAAACAGGTTCATCTGAGTATGTTTGGGCTATACCAATAGAGCATTAGGGATATGTGAAATATTTTCCTTCTCTCGATGTTTAAGAAAGTAATTAATGTCATTTGACCCATGAGCTTCATTTTTTTTTTTGTCAGGCTTTTAATGAAAATTAAATTTGAGTCACAACAAAAATGTTTTAATGTAATAATCCTTCATAAAATATACAGACAATCAAATATTATGCAATTTTTCATTATTAACTGCTGTAAAATCAACCAGTCTGGCTTGAAAGAACTAATGTCTGTAATTTCTATGTGTTAATTTTTATTGCTAAAATGAGAATTTATGACACTAAACTGAAAGCTCATTTTCTAAAGGTTTATACTTGAAATAAAAAAGAGATATTTAGTGTTTTGATGTTAATCAGCAAAGTTTGCATGAAGTTTATGGTGCAACTTCTCTCATTGTGACTATTTTAATAGCTCAGTTTTACAGCTCCATTGTTAAAAGCTGGGTTGCCTTCGATGGTAAAGGAAGGGGCTTGGGAAGAACTATCTAGAAATCCAATTTCTTCTCTAAGACACATTAAGTATTTGTGTAATTTTACTGTTTTGAACTAAATGGTTTTTAACAACTAAGTCACTTTGGTTTTACTCTCCATAAATAACGTATTATAAATTTATTAAGTAAACATAAAGTTATTTCAAATCTTGTCAGACATTATCGTTACCTTCTCATCAGTTATATTTACAACAGAAAAAGAAACACAAAAAGGACACACACTTGAATTTCTTTAATCAGTGCTGTTATCCATTATCTGTACTCCTCTGGGGTGTTTTGGGACAGACGCCAAACAGGCTGAGCTCTGAGTATGAAATCTAAAAATAGGGCTGCTGCCACCCACTGAAGCTGACAGGCACACTGCTTTGTGAAACACAAATATGTGCATGACACACAAGGACCCCTCCAGCAAATACCTATAAATACCTATAAATACAAATGCACACTCATTAACACAGAGTGTCTTTTTAAAATCCAGAATGAAATCTTATAGGTTTGAAGATTAAACACAGCAGTTGTGTCACGTTATTCTGTGTCAACTAAAGCAGTAGTTGACACAGATCGGCTCTCAAAAGTTACTGCCGGTGTACTTTTTAGAGATGACTCATCAGGTGCATTTGGAGGGATTTCCTCCCACTGTTCCTCATTCAGAGAGTCTTGCCAACTTCTGATCGCTTCAGTTGGAGAAATGTTCCCTGATGTCAAAACTTTCGCTGAAGTGGCCCTTGTACTTCCATTCTACAATGTGGGAGCAGAGTGGGGATTCAGTCTCCAAATCAGACATTTGATTACACACAGGAGAGTGTGCAATTCAGGTGTGAAGTTTTAAAGTTAGTGGATGCTGCTTAAATTCAGGTGTGCTCAATTGTCCGGAGATTATGGTAGACTCATTTTCAACACTGTTTTATGACCACTGTTTTATGTGACTATTTCACTTCAGTGGGTACGAAGGCCTTAGTAAAGGCAAAGCTTGCAATGCCCTGGGCCAGCTTTTATTGTAAGATGACGTTTTGAAGAATTGAAATGTTGTCTCCATGTCAGTTTTACGCTGCATCGGTTTGATTGCAAATTGTGAGCACACCCCGAGTCACATAGATGCTTAACTTACATCTACTGCTGCAAAAATTCAACCAATGCATCTGACCACTCACACAGGATGTGTGAGTGGTCTAAGTGCAGTGTGTGACAAATTGGAAGTGTGGTGTGTGACCTTCCTGGCAATCCTATCAGTCAAACTCTGATGCTACTTATATGACTAAGGACAAATATACACCTCTAAAACAAGAGTTTGCTGTAACTGGATTTAATTTAAGGATATCAGATTAAAGGGGGGTGAATAATACAAAGCAGTTGGCTTTATATTTTTATTGGCACACATTGTAGAAACCACATATCACTTTCTTTCTGTTGTCCACTTCTTTGTGTCAGCTTACTTGATAAAATCCAAATAACTTGCGTTAGAGTTTGACGTCATGATAAAACAAAATATGGGTTGGCCTTGGGCCTATGAATATTTTTCTAAGTATACTTTATGCTAGGCATACATTCTGAAACCAGTTCAAATGTTTATAACTCTTGCTTGAGCAAGAGGTTATGAATTAATCTGAGCAGATATTTTAACAAATATGATATAATTACACTGAAATATTGAGCTCCAATAGCTTTTGGGTTACCTGTGTTGTTTCATTATCCATAAAATTGTGTTAAACATTCAACCAGACACTTTAGGTGAAGTTCTACAGACCATTACATTAACATGGAAAATGTTTTATTTGAGAAAATACCACTGATCTAATATTTTACCTCATATTTCTACTAAGATGGTTGGTTCAGCGAAGACCAGCAATTTTTAATAAAAAAAAAAAATCATTCTATGATTAGATTTAGAATATGTTCCCACAATTTCTTTTTTTAAGTCTATGACTTTTACAACTTATTACTAGAACAATCACTGAATGAGTCTGACTCTTAATTGCTCATGCAGTCATGTTTCAGAAGAGACAGCTATGAATGCACAGCTGATCAACTTTACCAGCAGCTGAAACTGGACCCCTTGACAGCTGAATGTAGGGCTGGCAACAGACAAGACAAGGTGAGGGAATGGCATGTGAGGAGGGGGCATACTCCGAACCCATGATTGTTGGCAAAGAGATTAAAATATGTAACTCTACATATACTAAAAGACTGCAATAAAATGTAAAAATAAATCCATGATCGTGGGCGTTGAAAATGGCATCCAGAAGCTTGTCTATATTTTGAGTTTATGATCAACAAAAAGGCTCGTTTACAGTTTCATTGTGATCTGATACAACTGGCCATTGAAAAAAAAAAAATCTCATTAAACGTGAAAGTCCAGAATTAATGTTCTCTAAACATGCTGTCTAATATATCAAAGGGATAGGATTGCTTTGCTTTGAGGGTGGTTGAGTGGTGGGCGTAGGTCAGCAGGGTATAAGGAGAAAGAGGGAGGCCATAGAGGAGGGGTTAGGGGCTAGAGTGGGTGTGGATGGTCTACAAATAGTTGCTCTGAGGACCTGCCATTTCTTCACCAAGTTTCTCTTCCACTGGCCTGGTGGGACTGTTGGGTCTTAACGCCCGAAGCAGCTTCTCTGAACCCACAAACCAACCAAGCAGTCAAGCAACCATGAGCAAATCCTACTCCTCTTCAACCCAGAGTGCCTCCTCCTACCGCCGGACCTTTGGTTCTGGTGTTGGTTCATCACCAATGTCATCCCTCTTCTCCTCCTTAGGAGGAGGTCGAGGCTCTTCTTCCAGCCATATGTCTTCCAGAGTGTACGAGGTCAAGAGTAACGCTGTTCCCTCCTTCTCCAGCTTCAGAGTTTCTTCTGGAGCTGGGGGAGCAGGATTTGGCTCCTCAACAGCTGTGCGTACCTATGGAGGCGAGAAGCTCGACTTTAACCTTGCAGATGCCATGAACCAAGACTTTCTCAACACAAGGACCAACGAGAAGGCCGAGCTTCAGCACCTCAACGACCGCTTCGCCAGCTACATTGAGAAGGTTCGCTTCCTGGAGCAGCAGAATGCTGCCCTGACCGTGGAGATCGAGAAGCTGAGGGTTCGCGAGGGTCCTGGCCGTGTGGCTGAGCTGTACGAGGAGGAAATGAGGGAGCTGAGGAGGCAGATCGAGGCCCTCACCAACCAACGTGCCAGGGTGGAAGTGGAGAGGGACAACCTGGCTGATGATCTGCAGAAGCTAAAGCTGAGGTAGGTTCTGATGGTCTAGGCTCCAGAAAGTTTAGTATAAGAGGCCAGAGGGTTTGCTAGTTAACAACCTGAGGTGGCGCAGAAAAATTAAAAATTAAAAATTAAAACCCATTGATCCTCCTCCGTATGTTCTGTCAAGCAATACCAAACAAGATATTGGAAAGCTATGTGGAAAAGTGGTTTGAAGACGAAAAATAGAGGAGTAGAAATACCTTCTCTCTTTTGGAGAAAAGAAGAGCCACAGGTAAACCTCAAAGAATTTCAAAGTAGGCCTTCTTGTGTGAACGCTACTGTTTTCAAGCTTCCTATAATTGTGCACATGTATTTCAAAGTGACATCACTGAGGAAAACAGAGATGGAGACAGATTTACAGACTCATAGGAATGAACCTTAGACAGACAGATAAAGTTTCAGCCAGACGTATAACATTCAGACAGGAAGAGAGGTGGACAGATGGAAAAAGAAAATCTATTTTTCAACACTAAAAGGAAATAACATTCTACATTTCACTTCAACAGTCCCTTGTAAACTTTGTTTTTAAGCCTATATTTGGCTGTGTATAGCTTTTAGGTCAGTTTGTGTTTCTGGGATAACTCCATCATGACACTGGATGCATCATCGCTCACATTAAAGTGTGTAATAAAAATCCACCCCAACACGCACAGCATGCAGTCAGCTTCCAATTCTTACACACACGCACACACACACAGTCTACGGCACGTACACAGTCTCCTGCTCTTCACATTCTGTTTATCAGCCCTCGTCGAGCAGCTGCCCGAAGCTGTGAGTAAGTCCAGCAAAAGCGCTTGCTTCACCCACTGAGATCAAAATACACACCCTAACCTCCTGCTTGCTCACAGCTACAGCACATGAAAATAACAAGCAGGTATTAATATTTTCATGTCGTCCTCCAAAGATCAGTCATTACACGTTCCAAACCTTTGATGCCTGTAATTATACATAGATTAAAGAAAAAAAAAAAGTCCTTCTTTTTAAAAATGTTTGGTGAAATGCTAAATGTGGAAAGAGCAGGAGTGGTTCTTGTTATCACCCCACGGCCGCTGACAGTGGGGGAGCAGCTGCATTAAAGCTTTCGGGCTAAAAGAGCAAGCAGGCGAAGAGGTGTGGGTGTGTGGATACGAGCAGAGTTTAAATAGAATACAGTTTGTGTCTCTCAGGTTTTATTTTTAAGTACAAATGCAGCAGCACCCCAATAGAAATGAAAGGCAAGAAGAATTTGTCCTTTAACTTTCCTCCGTTATTGTTTTCTTTTCCCCTGTGGGGCAACCCTCACCTTTTAGACTGCAAGAAGAAATCCACCAGAAGGAAGAAGCTGAGAACAATCTGTCTGCCTTCAGAGCTGTATGTCTTATTTATTTATTTATTATTTGATCTTCAGTTTAACTTTTTAAATAAAACTCTGTTTCCGCCTCATCTTTTTTGTAAAGCAGATTCTTAGTCATTTGCCTTTGCCTGAATACATTCTCTTGCTGTGTGCTTGTTTCCAGGATGTTGACAGTGCCACTCTGGCCAGGCTGGACCTGGAGAGGCGCATCGAGAGCCTGCAAGAAGAGATTGCCTTCCTCAAGAAAATCCATGAAGAGGTTTGAAACTCTTCTAAATTTTTAACGTACAGAGGCATTGCTTTGGCTCTATGATCGTTTAAAGAGTCTCTCACCCACACTGATGTTAAATCACATGCACTAACACATGCATATAAATATGTGCATATGCACATATTTTGGCAATAGCCAAAAAAAAAAAAAACAAACAAAAAAAACACTTTTGCACATTGCCTTACCGAGAAGAAAGGACTGGATGATCCACAAGCTCAGCTCAGTTTCAGTGCACAGCTGAGGATCCATCTTGTCATTTTGTCTTTTTTGTCTCAACTTTGACCTCCCAGAAATGCTGAAGTGCTGACTGGTTCAAAGGAGCATGTCAGCTGTTGTGGAAATAGCTGAAGTGTGTGTGCTTGTATTCGTGGCAACAAATGGATAGCTATTTTAAACTATTTGATTAAACCAAACGACAGCTGAATGCAACTTAAGCTTGTAAAATTATATATTTTTACCAAGAATAAAGGGATTGCATTTGCTGCTACTAAAATTTATGCTTTTAGTACTTTCTTCCAGAGCACATAAAATGAAGGATTTATTAGTGTCTAGATATTTTATTTCTAATGTCAGTTCAGACAGGAAGTGCGTTATTACACAAATTTAAGAAAGTGCAATTACACTACATTGTTACACTGAACTTGTAATTTTTTTATACAACTGTTTCTGAGGCCTTTAATTCTTTAACGAGGTAGAAATATTTGTAAGATGATTACAGTTAAAAATGTAACTTGTTTATTGGATTCTTTTAACGAAACAATTTTAAAACAATTAGTTTTCTTTCTCTCTAATTGGTTTTTGTGGTTATGACCAATAAGTGTGTTTATCAGTTGAACTTTTATTATATGGGTTATTGTGTGTGTGGCTTCCTACCATTTTTGTGGCATGTAACTTTTGCCCTATTAGTTGGGAAAATAAAAATAAATGACTATAATCTCCTAATATATCAAATAAGATGCAGAGCTAGAAAAACATCTTGATGTGTACTTTCAAAATATTCTGACTATTATTTTGTAAGGCTTTGAAGGGTTAAGCTGCTTTCTGTTTCTCTCTTAAACATCCATAAATCTCTTTCTTTTTGTTACATCATTTTAGTAAGTTCATGTTTACTCATAATGAATCTCTTCTTTCCATGAACACCTTGCAGGAGATCCGAGAGCTGCAGAACCAGATGCAAGACACTCAGGTCCAGATCCAGATGGACATGTCTAAGCCCGATCTGACCGCTGCTCTCAGGGACATCCGCATGCAGTATGAAGCCATCGCTGCAAAGAACATTGCAGAGGCTGAAGACTGGTACAAGTCCAAGGTAGATTAGAAGCCATTCATGAGTAAAGTTTATTTTCTTCTGTTGCTAAAATGCTTAAACACTCACCTGGTGTCTCCACGAGGTGTCCGATCTGAACCAAGCTGTGAACAAGAACAACGACGTTCTGCGCCAGGCCAAACAGGAGACCATGGAGTACAGGCACCAGATCCAGTCCTACACCTGTGAAATCGACTCTCTCAAGGGCACTGTCAGTATTTATTTAACTCACTGAATTCCTGTTATTTGTAAACTGTGCAGCTTGAATTTTTTTATTCTGCTGTCAGTCCAGTTTAAACCTGACTTCACCTCCTTGCTATCCTTTCAGAATGAGTCTCTGCTGCGCCAGATGAGAGAAATGGAGGAGAGGATGGGCCAGGAAGCCTCTGGCTACCAGGATACCATTGCACAGCTGCAGGAAGACATTGCCAAGATGAAGGTAATAACCTTTAGCATTTCACATGAGGCATGCATTGTGACAGCAGATAATAAAAGCAACAGCTATAAGATACAAGAAGTGGGATTTTAGAAATACACAACCCATCTTTACCGGTTCATTTCAGTATTTCTAGTGACAGTGTGATTTTTGTTGGCAGGGAAACTTTAATTTTAGGAGTCAATAAGACTTTCAATTAAATATTTTTAATGTTTTGATCTAAAGGATGATATGGCTCGCCACCTGAGGGAGTACCAGGACCTCCTCAATGTGAAGATGGCTCTTGATATTGAAATTGCCACCTATCGCAAGCTGCTGGAGGGAGAGGAGAGCAGGTTGGTCGGCTATACACGCCATGTAGAAGGATGATAACAAGACCTAATTTTACTATTATTTTCTCTCTTTCTTTCCATTGCAGGATCACTACCACTATGCCTGTCCAGTCTGCTTATTCTTCCATTGGATTCAGAGGTAACAGGAATAGTAACATGTCTTTTTTTCAGCACATAAATACTTGGTAAATCCATTTTGCATTCCAAATGAGTCAATAAGCATGATGATAACGTTTAATTATAGCCTGTGACTGAATATGGTAGACGCTATTTTCAGCTTATTATGTATCATGTACCTGCAGTAACACTTTCTGACCACTGGGTGGAGACGTTAGACGAGACAAAATACCTCACAGGGCTTTGGTTCCGCAGTTAAGCAAGCCAGACTTAGATGATTATGTAACTCTGTCTTTTCCTTTAGTCTTCAAATGTGTCTAATTTTACATGTTAAGCTATTATTGTGAACAAATATTTAAAATAGAAATGTAAAACTGGAAAACAATAAGCAGCTTCAAAACCTCTTTTCTGATTCTCTCCCTAAAGTAGAAGACTAGCTTCCTCAATCAATAGTAAACAACACCAGTGCCTTTAAACTGAATTGATCTTGTGTTACTGTAAACAAAGTTAATTTCCAAGCTAATTTGGTGAATGCATTCTTACAGAGACCAGTCCTGAATCCCAGCGCGGATCGGAGGTTCACTCCAAGAAAACTGTTCTTATCAAGACTATTGAGACCCGCGATGGAGAGGTTTGAGCTCACACACATCCACGTGTCGACAACACAAACAAACCAATCGCATGCAAACACAAGCTGCATTACTCACGTGGGTGAAAATACACATTGTAATCATTGTTTTTAAGAATTTTTAAATTTGTAAATATAACATCTTTACTGTTTTTATACTTTGTAGCAAGATTTGAAAGTAATACAAGGTGCAATATACCAGACCACCTCAATCTAGGCATCCCAGTGGGAATTATGCCATTTAAAATGTATGAAGTGAGAAAATGATTCCATTTGTGAGTGGATTTGACAGCTCTGCTTCCACTTCTATGTGTCTAAGGGTGAACCACTGAAAAGGTGATATTTTTAAGGGCTACAACATCATTCATTTTTGCAAATTCCTACTGAACAAACACAATGGGATGTGCTAGCCCTTAGAAACACATGGTAAAATTTTAAGAATGTAGAGCCAATAGGTGTTAAAAGGATTCAGCAGTAATTACCATGACACAATGTTAGAAAAGACTGTAAATTGGCACACTTATGTGGTAACAGATCATGTTTAATATATGACATTCCTAGATGAAATATTCCATGAGCCAGGGTGCTAGTGCCGAGTGTGTAAGTTTAATTTCATTGTTCCAACTAAACTTTTCGCAGCTGCTCACTTGCTTCTATAGATTTGCTATAAGCATGACAGCGACACTGAAATGACGTGGAAAGTCTTTGTTTCTCCTCTGGAAGATGTTGTAGATTTAGGCACTTTTTTTTTGAAACTCTCTGACACTCTGTTCTTCTTTGAACTGTTAGCTTCACTGGCCTGCACAGCACTTCACTCCAACCAATATCTGTACAATTTATATTAACCTACTTAGCGATTTGTCTGCATTAATTTACTGGTTCTTTTACTTGAATTATCATTGACATTAATTGCTTTTATTTCTTCTGTCCCTTAAGGTTGTCAGCGAGTCAACACAGCATCAACAGGACATCATGTAAAGAGACAACATGAAATGAAACATAATAAAACATGAAGAAATATTTCAATTGTTTCCTACCATTACTATAAGAACAGATAAGCTGAGCCGATGTTTATAGGCAGAATTAATAATGCAAGCTTCAAGCTATGAACATAATTTCAGTCGATTGTATTCATCATAAAATAGATGCAGGCAGGTTGCCTTTAGCCTGGTTTTGAATGAATAGCATTCCAGGATTTTAAACATTTTTTCTTTTCTTTTTTTAGCATTACTTTATATTTCGGAAAAGCATTCGACTTTGCTATTTCTCATCTCTGCATTTCCATTTTTAACAAGCTGTTATGGTTCAGCATAATAAGGGAGGTTTCTGAGCTTCAAGACGGATCAGCGAGC
>NW_015116348.1:37701-40194 GCF_001443285.1 Poecilia latipinna | reverse complement strand
AAAATAAAATAAAATAAAAACACAGCATGACACTAGTTGGAGATTTCAGTCTGGCCTGCCTCCTCCAGTGCTTGTGTCATGTCTGCAACTGCCTGAGACCAAAATCCAATCAGACAGATGGACGGCTGTTTGAGGAGCAGAAAGAGACTCTCTCTTTCTTGCCAGTAAACACTGGCAGTGCTTGGATTTAATTACATTCACAGTATGGTAAACGAAACTGTGCCACGGGCCTCACAATTCACCTCTGGTCAGCACAGCGAAACCTGAGACATCTACTGAGTAACTCCTTTGCACTAGATTAATGAGAAGTTCTGCCCTATAGGAAAAATGATACGCTGTTTTTGGTGCAGTAGTTTGCAAAAATATTTATACAGTACACTCTGAAATTTTCCAGGTTTTGATCCACGACCACCATGAAATTCAACATGTTTTATTGGAATTTTCTAACAAAAGTCATTCTTAACTTTGAAGTTCCAGTCATAAATGTTTCCCAAAAATCCTATACAGGTTCAAAATTGGACAGCTGGGATACCCGTTACCCAGAGTGCTTCAACAAAGGTTTGAACAGCTTTCTTCCAGGGTAGCCCCAAATGTTGCTCCACCTATCTTCTTTCTAGCCCCTAACACTTTCATGTTTTGGGGATAACTCTGTCTTGAAGTGTTTGTATTTCACCAGAAATAGCGTTTTATATTACAGGTTAAATTTAATCTCATCTCACAAGGGCACCTTCTGCCACATATTCTCTGCTTTCCTTTTATGGCAAGCTGGAAATTTTGTGTCATCATTATTATTGCCACTCTTCCATAAAACTAGATTGATAATTGTAATGTCAACAGAATTTTTTCACCTGAGCTGTGGATCTCTGCAGCTACTCCTAAGTTGTCATGGACCTTTTGCCTGTGCTCTCTTTGACAGTCTATCTCAAGCTTCATTAACAGTTCCGGTTTCATTAACAGATGAAATGGTGCAGTAGTTTGCAAAATAATTGCAAACTACTGCAGATATGGTACAATGTTGAAAGTACATTCCTGAAAGTACTTTCAGCAGTTCTCTCAGGAACGTTGAAAGTTCAATCCAGAACTGTGACGTCTGGTGTGTTTCATGGTCTTCATGTTTGTTCACTAATGCTTTCTAACAAAAAGCTTTACTTACTAATTGGGAGACTTTTCAAAAATAGTTGACAGTACTTGATTTTATTTGGGGATAAATTTGTTAAACACAAATANTATTCTAATCTATTACATGACAAGTCAACAAAATCGTGGTAGATTGTCAGGTGGAATTCATGCAGTTTGAAAAGTTAATTGGATGAATCGTCAAATTAAAAGAATTGCTTTGGTTTAACCTTAGGAAACTATTTAAAATAACATATATCAAGATAAAGTTTGCAGAGAAACATTGAAAGAAAAAAAATAATATAATCAGTAATACAACTGAATAAATGTTTGTACAGCATGGTTGAGTAAAATTACAAACTTCACATTTTGTCTAGCAAAAGTATCCACAGCCATATTTTTTTTTAATTATGTCATTTTAGAACTGCAAAATTTTAGCTTAATTTTAGCAGTAAAGTTAACCGTTATGTAGTTATTACTACCAACTGTTCGTTAATCACAGGGTATCTGACAGGGGAGATTTTCCTTCTATTATTTTTAATGTGTTTCACCACAAAAAAATAAAATAAAATAAAACATTTATTAAATCTATTTACCTTTGTAAATTTCTCATTTTTAAGATCCAGCTGACACATACATTTGAAGGAAATCCATATCCATTTGCAAGCCCATTTTTAACAGTCAAACTGCATTCACATTCTCCTAAATGGTCTGTTGGGGATTCAGTGCTGGTAAAAGGTAAAACTATTTTTTTTAAATGTACTTCAAAAGGTTTTTGTTCACATATGCAAACTACTGGAAAAGGATCAAAATCCACAGAGATATCAGCTGCACTTATTTCACATAACTAATGCTTCAACTGACGAGTGCGTGAAGGAAAAAAAAATAAAATGGGACAACAGACATCAGAACAGTTGGAAAAACAAGATCAACTTTAGAAACGTTTTGTCAGTTTAAATAAGTACTTTAAACATTAGAAATAATTAGTGTTAAAAGTGCTGTCGTCCTTAACAGCACTGCAAAGCCATGCCAGACAGAGGAGACTTAAGTGTTGCCTCTGATATGCATTATGTTGTCAAAAGAATCAATTAAAATGTGATCTGTGTCTCATGCTGCTATTTTTCTATTGGTTCGCTCTACCATTAAGCCATTAAACCCACTTGACTGTGAATGTGTGCGCCTTTGCCCCTTTCAATACTCTCTTGACACTAAACGTTTTATGGTCTGCACTGTATTTGTTATCTGTCAAAGCGGGGCTCTATCAAGAAAAACCATCACGGTATAAACACTTGTCTGTGTTAACCTGTGGGGGATTATAACCGCTCTTATTGTGTTTACATCCGTAAGCAAACAGAAACAGCGTTATGTTTTTTTTTT
>NW_015116348.1:26372-33215 GCF_001443285.1 Poecilia latipinna | reverse complement strand
TGGGGATAAATTTGTTAAACACAAATAAATTTCTTACTTTTTATATTTTCATTAAATAAACAATATTGTGACAGTTGGAAGGAGCCAAATGGGATATTCAGCATTGTTTGCTTTCATAATGCACTGTGATTTCTATCTTTGTGTATGATGCACTCCTAATCTGTTACAAGTCTCTACCCTAACCTTATCCAGACACAACCCCGACTCTGTTTAGGAAGCTTAGACCCAGATAAATTATCGTCTCCTATAGCTTCTCTCCACTTCTAGTCAATCATGCCTTGTTTTTTACTGCATTTTCAGAAGAGATGCTTGTCCGATTATAGAGCATTCCCCCCTGTGAGGTCATTGGACACATTCCCGTGAAGGTCACAGCTGTCGGATCATTACACAGGAGGATTGCTCTGAAGTTTACACTGCTTTCTAAACATCCACTTTACCACCACTAGGGAAGATGTGAAAGTGTCTCTGAGGTGGGCATTCCCAACGTTGGATCTTCCAGTTGGACACCAAAAATATCCAAGTGGCGTCTCCCATTGGCTCCTTGATGATTTGACATGGCTGTGTCTCACTCTTCACTATGGTGGACTCCTTGTGTGTGCTTTTTGGCAAAGAATTAGGGTTGTATCTGATTAGTGGGGAGCAAGCAAAGCAGAGCGCTTGAAAGCCTAATTGATTGGACTGTCTTTTTTTATCCTCCTGCTCTCGCACACACATGTTCTTAAATAAAGTGTTGGGAATACAAATGCCCACAATGGAGGACCACACACCTGTTATCTATCAGTGCATGCAGTTTAAGCCTTCAGCTTCAGCCCTAAGAAACAAAGATTGTTGAAATACTTTAACCAGTAATTTTCTGAAGTTGTGTCAATTTTTTTTTTTTTTTTTTATAGAAAGTTGCAGATTTCTTAAGTATCGTTGCAGGCTGAAAAACAAAAAGAAAATAAATTGCTTAGTATTAGCATTTCTTAATAAATTTAAATGAAACCAGAACACATTTAAGTTTAAGAGCGTGTGAGACAGAGGACACTGGTTATGAGCAGAAACTGAAGTGTTGCAAGCAAAATCAGCTCTGCTCATATGATTGTAGCAAAAAGAATGTGCCAATTGCTTATCAGGACAAACAGACAACACATTTCTAGTGAATAATTAGGGCCACTGAAAACATTGGCATGAATTTTCTGCAGTTTTGCCAATGTCATTGCAAACTTCATGACATGCAAGATGCAAAAAAAAAAAAAAAGAAAAATCTGGTTGCAATATTTTCTGTTTATGGCGGGATGTAAAAAATACTTTGAGATCCTAACCAGAAAAAGTAAATAGTCATTTAAGGGTAAAATCAAATGTTTAATCCAAATATCAATTAGCTTAAACCAGGATTACACAGCACATACAATACGTGATCATATTCACAAGAGATTAACGTATTTGTTTGTGCAATGCATAACTGTCTTCCTCTTTTTCCTAATTCACTTTTTTAAAAGCCTCACACAAAAGCTTAAAGGTATGCTACATCACTTATTCATAAATCTTTTTATAAACACAATTGCTCTCTAAAAGAAGAAATACTTTTTTCCTTCCAGCCTCCCTGGCTGGGGTGTACTGCCCTTTCTCTGGCCTTTGACCTCTGTCTTTGCACAGAATGACAATGTTTTGGTAACATTTTTGTGCTTCAGGAAGCATCCCACTGAGCATGAAGGTGACCATCTCTTTGCACCTTTGAATTTTCATGAGTTTTAGTTACGTTGTGGGGACCCATGTCTGTTCACTCAGTTTATTCAGTCGATACAAATAATTGAATTTAAGTGACATTCTCCAAATACTCAATGAGAAGTAGTTGGGGGGAGCAGACCTAGTGTGAGTTTAGGTAAGGCAGACTTATAAAACTGCTATGTTATTGTAATAGCTTTAATGTACTATAAATAGAAATGTGTGTATGCATTTGATCAATTCTCCCCTTGTGAGGTCAATTTTTCCAACAAATATTACATTGTGAGGATCAGTTGTTCCTGACGGGACCAAAAGCTTGTGCCCTAAAAGAGAGCAGTGCTGTTTTTGGGTTCGGCATTAGGTTTAGGGTTAGACATGTTCTGATAATGGTTAGCTTTATGATAAGGTAGAAAATAGTGATAATGACCATCAATCTACTAAGCAGACTTTAAGTTGAGTAATACGGTTTGGGGGTACTTTAGAGGTTATCTTCTTCACTGTCACATTCATTCTGTGACACTGACAATGCAAATGCATTTTGAAAAGTGATTTATTTGTGCTCTGTGTAGCTGCAAACCCTCTTCGCCGTTAGCTGGAGGCATTAGTTATGGTATATACTTCTACTGATTTGTAAAAACAGTTTCTCTATTCTTCTTTATTTTCCTTTTTTTTTTTCTTTTTTTGGGAGAATTCTCCAAAGAGGTCATGTCAAAATATGTTGAAGGATAATCAATAATGGGTAAGGACCATGTATTATGATGCTCCTGCTTTTGAATGTAAAAAAAAAAAGAAAAATCAATTTTCTGCAGTTTTGTGATGACAACTCAAAAGACAAGACACCTTTATTCACAAAAAGGGATGGATACTAAAAACTGAAGAGGAAAAGTTTTAAACTTTTATAGAGGATGAGCATATGATACCTGAATCTTCCCTTATAGACCAAAACGATCTCACTAATTAGTTTCCCGATTATGAAAAGTTTTACAATGCAGTCACATGTAAAACACTGATATTGCTTCAATGTTTAAAAACAAATTTGGGTTTAAATAGGATTAAGGGGGGGTAATATTTTCCAGACACACAGTATCATTTTATAGCACAATTAAGTAGGTATGCTTTCTTCAGTTGTTTTCTGTATACATGTATGCTACGGCTCTAGGCCTTCTGGGCTACAGGTGTTTGCATATGTCTTCCTCCATTGTGGTCCCAGAGAACAGAGGATATCAAGCTTTATCTTTCCGTCTCCTGTGTCTTAGTTCACCGCTCCTGAGATTACCAATAACAAAATCCAAGCTTAGAGGTGACCATGCCTTTGTTGCGGTAGCTCCTAAACCAGGAGTCTCATGGGTCAGTGTCCTGCAACCTTTAGATTTCTTTCTGTTTCAGGACACCTGGCTCTAATATTAGCTCATCAGCTGAGCTCTGTGGAGCTTAACTGCATGCTACTGAAGCAGTATAGCCACGTATTTCAAGTGTGTAGGCCAAGGGACTCATTTAAAAGTCGCAGGACTCTGGGCCTCGACCACAGTTTGAGACCACTGCCCTAACTATGGAATGGTCTTCTTTTTCACAGCAAACAGGCCTCCTCACTGTCTGCATTTAAATACCATTTCTAAAACCCGTATTTTTTCCAAACCTTTTGATTGTATTAATGTTTCTCTTTTACACAGCTTTTGTTAATGTTTCTTTTTAAAATATATGTTTGCATTTTATTCATTTTAATATGTTGCATTTTTTTTGTACAGCACTTTGGTCCACTTTTGATTTTTAAAGTGTTTTACAAATATAATTGGATTGGATGTATATTTATTTTGCAAATAATAGCAACATTAATATTGTCATCCGAGTGCTAAAAGACCTGCCCAGGTGCAACCAGTCAGACAGTTTGAGAACTATGGTTCTAAATGATTTTTTTTTTTTTGTCCCAAAAAGCATTTTTAATAAACAGCTTTGATGCACATTAGTGGTGTAATAGTTCACATTCATCATAATTAGGTATGTATTTGGTTTGGGGCTCTGTTTGTTAATGGTGTGGCAAAACAAAATAAATAAATGCAAAATGTCAAATATTAGGTTTGTTTTCTATTTTTGAATTAGAAAACTACAAAAGCTTGTACATAACTTCATTTGGGCTGCAGGTATTAAGTCTGACAGGAATCCACAATATCTTCACCGAACTGTTGCACAAGCTCCAAAGTAAAGTCTGAATAATCCATTTCTGCTACAAAAATAAGTAAAATGCATGAAATGTAAAGCCCTGTAAAACCATCACCAGTGACATCTAGAAGATCTCTTCAGCATTACAGAGAGTCGACTTTTGAGTTGTATTCCATTTAATTTGTAATATATATACAAAGTCCCCTACAGGACATTTATCCGTTTGCTGATAGTGGGGCTCTGTTATTACTTATTGCAGATGTTCCCTTTCCCTCCCTTTAGTCAGGAAGCAAACACACAGTGGTATAGCTTATCTTATCATCATTACATTATGTATTTGGACTGCAGAGATTACAAACACATTCTCTATAGCTCCCAGAAGATACACCTGACGGAAGTAAATACTTCTTAAACACCAATACACTTGTTGAAAATGCCATAAAAACACCCACCAATAGGCAAAATTATTAATTCTCCAATGTAAATTCCTAAATAGAAAATACACTAGCAGTTTTCTGCCATCTTAATGAGAGCTAGTTATTAACAAAGTAGACTGGTTTGTGAATGTGGAGTTGGTCAGTAAGGTAGCTATCATTGTTCATTAGTATGCAGGGTAAATTCCTTGAATGCACAAGACATGTTGCATATAGCAGAGCATACATCTAGCTATAATAATTCTCAGTGATAAGTAAAAAACCTCCCACCCCCCACTGGGCAAAGCCCAGAAAAATCTATATAGAACAACAGAGTGGGATGAAATCAACCCGTTATTGAGAACTAATCTCAGCAAAGGCAAGTCATATCTGTAAATGAGGCTGCGCTCATTTTATTGCGACACATTTCATTTCCACGCTGGTGTGTTCTTGCTGTTTTGACAGAAAATTGTCATTCTCATAAAGGTTTTAGCATCATTTTCAAAATGCTGTCCTTCTAAACACGCCTGAAAACACACACACCATTCAGAGACACACGTTTTGTTTTTTTTTGTTTGTTTTTGTTGCAGCTTGAATTAAAGTTATCAATCTGTCCTTAAATGTGGTGAAATGCAGAATGCTGACATTTCTATATCATGTTTTTCCTTTATATTTTTTGCAATTGCAATTTTAGCCATGGGGTCTAAAATGTCAATCTAAATCTCTGCATTTCATTTGCTTGTTTTGTTTGCATCTTTTCTCCGCTGCTGCGCATTTGTACCTGTAGGCCACCGTAAATTAAACTTCAAGAACTTAGTTGTGATTCAGTTGTAGTCTACCAGCATTGTCACTAACCTGGTGGAGCCCTCTTTTAAGGGTGTCTGTTTAATTACTATACAATTTTTAAGCTGTTACGTTATACCCAATTGAACAATATACCACTTGTGTTGAGCAATCTGGCTTACCAGCACAATTCATTTCATTTATTCTTCCCCGTTGTGGTCTACAATTTTCACTGGACTGTTTCTGACTAAATGGTCTCATTTAGCCACACCGTGGGTAACGTACATCGAATGCTGCTTTCTCTGTACAAGTTAAAACACAACTGTTCATAGCACCCCACCTGCATTCACAACAATAACTGCAGCAGCCGCATTTTAAGTCAAACGTGCAGCACAGGGCGCGCAATCTACATCAGAGGGGTTTGTGTAAAAATGATAGCAACAATCTCTCTACTACAAGTTGTGATTAAGTAATGGCACAATTTTATTCTGGTAAGTGAACAGGGAATATAAGCCTCAGGATGTATGCTGAGTCTGAAGGAATAAGAAAAAAAACAACCGAACGTGTAAACTAAGAACAACTAAAGGTGTTTCTGAACCAGGCCAGCCAAGTCAACAGCAACAGCAACTAATCCCATCATATTTCATTACAAATTTGAATCAATGCAATTTTTTTTTTTTAAAAAGCAATCTTACAATTTCTTCCTGCAGGTTTCATAAAGTAAAATTCCTGTTATTTTCTTCAGTTGTCATCTTCTCAGTGTCAGACAAGTGTACTGTCACTGTTTCAGATACAGTTCAAGTATTTGAAATTTAACAGCTAAACGAAGTGTCAACGGCCAAAATTACCGACATGTAATACATCTGTATGTATGTAAACATGTTTAGATGAGAAAATAAAAATGTTGAAGTACATGTAATAAATAAATGAATATATCTATGTTATATAAATCTTAAGATGTTTTATTAAAAACCTACATGACATAAATGTCAAAATAAATTACATAAACTTGATTTTACATACTTTGTTTTAAAACCATAAACATGGCTAAGTGCTTCACAAAGAGAGCAAAAACATCAAAACATCATCAAACTGCAACCTTAATGAAATACAAATCAAATGATACAGACAATTAAAAACAAGGTAAATGTTTCTGGAAATGAGTCGTTAATCAGGTTAAAGGATCAAATTAAGGGTCTGTTTGATGACTTTAAATTACTTCGTAATGGACTTTAGAACAGAAAACATGAAATACTTAAACGAATGCAGAAATCACACTTGATTTCAAGACACAGCAAATTAAAATTTTAAATTACAAACGTGACATTTAATTATTTAATTGCGCATTTAATAAATTACAGACACAATGCAGTCACAGATATTTAGTTAGTTTAATTTTATTGAAATCATAACGTGCAAATATTTAGTTTTTACTTTTCACTGGGTTTCTTTTGTCCACTATGCATCAGCTTTCATAGGCGACGTGCTTCTCACGGATTCTCCTTGTACTCCGGCATCATACTAATAACAAACTGGGGGAGGTAAATAAATGAAAGGATGTGACATCAGAGCCCCACGCTGTGTGTCAGGAATCGTATTTGCCCATACATGTGTAAGTGAATTGTAAAACGACCACCTCTTGCTCTGTCATTCCTCAAGTTCTCCTCAGCCTCAGCAATAAGTGCCTGCCCCGACTTTCTCAGACTGACTTTCAGCGTTGAACCATGTAGGCAATGATAATGTCGGGCATTTTCATTGGATGGGGAAGGGGGCAAAGGGGGGG
>NW_015116348.1:0-23157 GCF_001443285.1 Poecilia latipinna | reverse complement strand
GGGGGGGGGGGGGGGGGGGCGGGGGGGGGGGGAGGGGGGGTGGGGGGGGGGGGGGCCGAGGTGTGCTTGGCTTTTTCAATAAACCTCTGGTGATGTGTTTTGTAATGCATTGGTTATACTTCACAGTAAAAACCCATTCTGTTGCCGTGGCAGCCTGCACACTTCTCCCTAAATTGCCTTTTCTCCAAGTGCCATTCGTTATGCTTTCCACTCTGCTGCGCAGATATCATTTATTTATTTTATGAAACAACAACCCCGTCAAAAACAAAACAACCCCGCCTCCTATGAGGTGAGCCGAGCAGCCAGATAAATGAGTGGAAGGACAAACCAGTGCACAGACAGACGGAAGGGAAGGATGGATGATAAATTACCCGAAATTGGATGTAAATTGGAGGAAATGTAGGAAAGATTTAGGGATGGACAGCCTGGTGACATTATGTAAGAAAATAACATCCACACATTTTTTGTGTGTATTAGCCAAATACTTCAAAGAATGAAGTAAGAGATGGGAAAAAATGGAGTGAGAAAAGTCCTGAGATACTGATTCACCATTATGTGAAATTCAATTTTCCCTTCTGCTCCTCTTTTATCTGGTGCCATTATGGAGACAGTGTTTGTCTGGTGGCAGGCAAATAGGCCTGCTTTGTTTAGACTAGTGTCAGCTATAATGAAAAAGCACCATCAACTCAGAACGGGGGGCTCTATGCTGTGTCTACCGCAACACTCAGCAGATAATAACTATTGATTGCTATCCAGAGACAAGAAAAAAAAAGACAAAGCAGAAGAAAGAGACAAGGAATGTGGAATAAGGACATAGATTACAGTCTATTGCAATTGCCCATTTGTGTGTGTCACCAATTAAATCTAAGCTCTTAAATATGTAGAAAGCAACTTGAAAACCTCTCAGAAATTTTTAGTTAAAAATAATATTCAGGAACTTGTTGAGTTCAGTTTCTGCAGTTTTAATTCAGCTTCTGTACACCGCCTCTGTTTGTCTGTGTTTAAATCCATAGCCTGTATTTTCAGAGCTGTCAGATTCTGACTGAGGCGCACACAACAAGCATTAATATTTCATGCCACAAAGTGGAAAATAAAAAATAAAAATACAGATGTGTACAATGCTTGAATATCCCACTGGCAAATCCATTTAGAGTAATCAAAAAAAAAAACACACACACACACACATAAAAAGCTCATTGCAGTAAATAAAAGGTGTGACTTCAGCAGCTCACTCTCTTATGTCAGAGGTGGGCTCCGACGCTACAAGAAGTCCAACCCTCACCACTGGGCAGTAAAAAAAGAAAAAAAAACAAACATAAACCCTTTGTGACAATTTTCCCATAATGAATGTTTGTGGTCATTGATTTCCCATTGTAGGAACACTCTGTGACTCCACATCGATCCCGGTGGCTTTTGTATGTAGATACAAGGAGAGTGTGCAAAGTGTTAAATGAGTGTGGCAGCTGTTGCTTTTCGTAATTTGCAAGCAGTTCACGTCAGTTTTAACATCACACTTCTCTGAATCAACAGCAACTGTAATCAAGTTGTTTTTGTGCAATGCTTCAGCTAACTGCATGCAGTAGGCTCTTTGTGATTGATTAACTGGGTTTATAGAAGTGACTTTCTCATCAGAATTTTCATTTTTCATTACAGTGTCTCCTATTACAAAGATTGCAGAAGCTTAACAATGCATTACCTCAAGCAGTTACCGAGAAAAACAACTATTCATTTCAATAAAATCGTTTTGTTTAAGCTTGTTTTGCATTCGTAAAAATGTGAGGCCCGTTACAATCAGACTTTAGGTGCTCTGGAGCATGCATCTGCATGTGTTTAGTGGTAGTTTTCTGGGCTTTAAATCCGAATCCAAATCCTACAGATTATATTGAAGCAGCATGCATCCTACGTGATATGTCCACTGTCAAATATTGTGTCTGTTGGAATGTAAAAAGACTGGGGCATGCAGTGGCAGAGACGAACATTTACATAATTACCATTTCATGACATTATCATAAAGGGCACAAAAACATCTGTGCTGCAAAATTCATATCATCAGTTTTTCTTCAATTTTGAGAATTGTGACATGTCTTTGACATTACAGCAGTGATTATAATTTCCAATACTTGCTTGTTTTCTATCGATATCCAGACCTGGGAGAGTCAGCCGTCTGAGGTGAGGTGGGGACTAGCAGCAGTGGTGAGATGAAACCAAGTTCCTAAAAAAGAAAGATTTTCTATTGTTCCTGGGGTCAAAATAGTAGGATAGTAGTGACTTATAGTCCTTAGTCTTCGATACGGCCATCATGGATGCCTCTTGGGGTCACAGCCTGATGACCTTTACCCACATGTCTTCACTGTCTCTCTCAACACGCTATCCTGTTTGACCAGTCTTAAATAAAAGGCCTAGAGCCAATAAAATCTAAACAGAAAAAAAAAAGGTTTTCTCTCGTTTCTGTGTGCTGCAGTTCAGCTTGCTGAAAGAAGGCTTCTTCACTTTTCTCTAACAAGCTCATAAAGGCAACAGTTTTGTAGACAGGCAGGTGATATCTTTGTAGAGGAGTTGTGGAAACTGAACACAAAGTTGAGGGTCCTTATGGGAAGAAGGAGCTTGATCAGCTGGAGAAATGCAGGATAAAATCTCCCTAAAACAGAGTGATTCTGCAGCGGAAGAATGAAGGAAATAGATCACCAAAGATCAATTGTAGTACATACTTTGGGAGTGGCAGTTGTCTCAGTAGTGATTGTAATGATTTAGTGCTAGAGAAGTGTCTGATCCTTTCTTAAATACTTGTCAGGATATGGAGAAGACGGGACACAATGGATGTGCAGCTGTAGAGAGTGGCCACCCCATTTCACCTAAGAGAAAGAGAAACAAGTTCTGGAAAGCCAAAACACCAACACATCTTATTTACTGGTTTTTAATCCTAAAGCTTCCCTCCTCAAGTTCCAGATTAAATCACTTTGGAACTGAGATCTGTTAATGATCTCCACAGGCCTTTTATTTAGTAGATTAGGAACTGCGAAAAAAAAAAAAAAAAAAAAAAAATCCCACAAAAGTTCAGGAACTTTGCAAAGATGAGAAAAATTAGCAAAAAAAAAAAAAAAAAAAGGGCAAAGAGGAAAGATTTAATCCATATCCTCTGGCAGATTTGTGGAATAACCTTCACAACCTCGGGAAAAGATCAAGTACCAGCATTTATAGTGATTTTCTCATAAAGCCTGCAGTTCAGCAAACTCTGCTGTGACTGCTGAATAGGAAGTCAAACTGCTACGCAGGAGTAAAGAGTGTGCTGTGCCTCTTGGCAAGAGAGGATCACCCAGTAGTTTCACAGTTATTTGGTGTCTGCTAGTTAAGAAGCATTTATGGACGATTTGTTGCTAAACACCCTTCCAGCAAAAACTGGGCTGTTTTTCTCTAGTGTTACTCACTCCACACTTTACAGTGGCATTTTGACGAGTGTTTGCAACTGGCTTGTTGTGCTTTTGAAAATAGAGGTTAAACAAAAGCAATCAGAGGTGTCATTTGAATAACCAATCAAATCTGAAAGCTTAAAACACAAAGCAAAGTAAACAGAACATATGCTGTTTTGAACATATTTTTTCCAGACAGAAAAACAAAACAATTTCAAACAAAGACCTAGAAGCATGTGTGCTGAGAAAAGTACGAAAGCGACACTGTGGCAGTGCTTTAGGTGGGCCGCAAATGCGCAGGACCACCACTAAATGTTACCCCTCAGCATACTGGGGCTTTTTCCAGTGTTATAACAGGTGTTAAGTCAGTCTGAGTTTCCCCATCAATATGTTTCCCCTGAAGCTCTGTACATGCTCACTCCCTTTCTGTCACTGGGGCTCTCTGCTTGCACACAGTAGCACTACGGCAACCTGTTAAGCCTTGTGGTGAAGAGACCAAGCCAATGTGCAGACAGCCACTAACGAGAGCAATCACTGAGAAATTTAAAGGACAAAACTTATTAAACGTAGGGACGTAAAAAAAAAAAAACGAGCGAGGAACTATATGTCAATCAGGGCATGAAAACAGAATATGAAAAATCAGACGTCTGGTCTAGGCTTGGGTTCTCTTTGCATGAATTTCTGCAGCGTCAGTGTAGCATGGCATGAAGGAATTAAGATATGGCGCTACTGAGGTGTTAAAGTTTTAGGGTATCAGCTCCTCTGCTTGTTGGGTCTGGAGTCGCTCATCTTCCTCTTCGTAATAAATCAGGTGAGTTTGCTAGTCAATCAAGGACGCTCATAATGTGGTGGTCATTAAAGAAGGTATTGGTACTTTTGGTAGTACTGCCACGTGCTAAAAACCTGGATGATGAAATCAGCATCTCCATAAAGCTTATCAGCAGAGGCAAGCACACAGTGCTCTAGAACACAGGTGTCAAACTCCAGTCCTGGGGGGTCACTGCCCTGCAACTTTTAGATGTGCCTCTGCTGCACCACACCTGAATACAATAATTAGGTCATTAGCAAGGCTCTGGAGAACTTAGCTACACAAGAAGGGGGTAGTTAAGCCATTTCATTCGAGCGTTTTTTTGTACCTGTGGCACATCTAAGAACTGCAGGACAGCGGCCCTTGAGGACTGGAGTTTGACAGCCCTGCTCTAGAATGTCCCGGTAAACAGCTGCCCAAAATTTGGATCTGACAAAACGTATAGTGGACAAACATTCAAATTAATCCCCAAATTATGACAGTCACAGCTCTTTTCAGGCTTTCGAGCAACTTGTCCCCTCTGGATCAACTCTACATTTTTCCTTTAGACTCCAGAATAAAGTTAAGTCGCATATCTCTGCATAATGTCCTCCTCTTATCTCTTGAATTGGTCTTGAGTGGTATTGTTTTGTCAAACACATTTTTCCTTTCACCGAATTCTCTAGTAACATAGATTTTCCTAACAACCACCTTAAGATTTTTAGCGATGACTTTTTGTAACTTACTTGTTGCGTATGTAACTTTTGCCCATTATTCTGTAGGTCATAGCACGCTATGTTTTCTTTTTCTTTTTTTCTTTTTTTTAATCAGTGTCTCAACATGTTTGTTATGTGAATTTGGAGTAACTGAAAACAACTGCAATATAATTTACGTGAAAAGAAATGCTTGAAGTATGCGAGATTGAATTGAATTACTAAAAGTTTACATTAAAAAGATACAGTAAGTGAGACAAACCTGTACATGTAGACAGGCAAAATACAAAACAGACAAGCGTAAAAGTTTTTTTTTAGGAAGGCAGTGATAGAAAGAAGATCCATCTTTATTGCCTATTTTTTTGCCCTCATTACTGCTAACTAGTTGAAGCAGCTGGACCCTGTGGCTTTATCCTCAGGCCGCTCTGGCCCTGGTGACTCCCCCGACGGGAAAGGTCACTCAAAACAAGACCACCTGCTCTTTCTCAGGGTTGCTAAAGTCACAACAGAGGGGAGCAAGTTTTTTTTTTTTTTTTTTACAAAGCCAGGAGTAGAAAGTGAAATCTTCTTGTCCTAATTGTGCAAATAAAGACGGACAATGTAATTCCCAGCTACTTCCACAAAGAAGGAAATGTAGGCAGGTGCAGAAATATCATTCTTGACTACACATCTGTTCTTCTCTTGTGTATAAAATACTATTTAGTTTTTCCAGCATGAAGATGTAGCTGTTGTCTTAACTGGTCACCCTAAATCAGCTGGAAAGGTGACTGCTTGCTTCCACGGGTGTTGCACGTCTACGTATTGAGCCCGCCTACCCGGGGCTCTCTTGTTCTGGGACAACGTCCCTGTGTCCCCGTCATTTAAAACTCGGTGGAAAGAATTTAAAATTGTTGCTAGCTTTTCTAAATTGAGGCAGCACTAAATAAAGAAACTGGAAATTCAGTTTATTCTTCGCACAGGATGCAGAACCAGCAGGAGCAGAGCTTTCTTGGCAGTGTGAAGAAGAACACACAGAGAAGATGCCACAGGATCAAAACTTGGTGAGGCCAGCATGGTGCTCTTCTCTTTTATTCTCTGTACAGATTGTATTCCAAAACGTGGAGTGAGATGCGAGGCCTATCTACAGCTACAGATGAGGCTCCATTAAGCATCAACCTGCGCTGTGTTCAAATTAATTGAATCCAGCGTAAGGCTGAGTCTCTTGCAGTACAGGAACAAATCAGCTAAATTTGTTAATGTGGTTGTTGAAGATATGTTGCGCAAATTGCAGAGCATGCAAAAATTTGATCTGATTGGGTTTAATCCATCAAAATGACGTGCAGTAGGGACAACCAGAAATCAGTACAAATTGAATTTTTTATTTTTTTTTTTACCTTTAAACCTATTGCACTTTGAGCAATCATGTTTTAGGAAACCGCTCGTCTAGAAAGTTAGATGAAAAATACATGCTGTAAATAGACCAGATACACAACACCATACTCACAAGGAAAGATGGTGCACTTAAAAAAAACCCCATCTAATAAATAAACTAAATAAATGGTTTTCAAGTCTCGAGCCAAACATAGCTTGTGGCAGTCCACTGAGACAGGAAGGCATCGACGAGACGAGCACGCCTTTGCGATTCACACTCTACGGGTTTTGGTGCATACTGACAGCTCTATGTTGGGTAACAGCACACCACATGTTTTCACCAAATCTGATATCATGCTGATTCAATCAGAGATGCTTCAAGGCATTTGTAAATATTGACACACAGTCAGAGAGAAAGCGAGAGAGACCTGAACTGTGTCTCCTTCATCTGTCTTTGCACCACTTTTCGTCTTTTGTGTGAATAATTATTTCTTTAATGTGAAATATTAATACAAAGTGCATCGATTCTTGGGGGTACAGGAGAGTCTGCTACCCCTGTGGATTTGAACAGTCTACATATTCTTCTTTTAACGACTCCTGAAGGAAGCTGGTTGCATAGATTTTAGCTAAGAGAGGCAGAGTAGAGGAAGGACAACCTTCTGATTTAGTTCCAGCATTTTGTCTTCTTAGATACACACCTATTATCAGCTACAGGAAACAGTGTCAACTGTAAATAAAGTTGTGCTCTAATAAAGGATTTTCTTGACATGTACTGACTTGAATCCATTAGCTAAAGCCCCAGTTAGCAGGGAGGTAAGAAATGTTCCAAAGTTGTTGTTTGTTTTATTATTATTCAAAGGAAGAAATTTATATAGATTAAACCATTGAAGTGTGCAATTAAGCATAATAACAGTTTGCTAAATGCCAGAACAAACTTATTTTTATAACTTTTTTCAACATTCATAGTGTACATACACCAGGATTATAATGCCTTTGAACTGTTTTAGGAAAGTAAAGATGACGACATCATTGCTTTCTTAGCTTGTGATTGGTTAATTCACTGCCTCTGGGTTAAATGGAGGCAAAAGCTGGGGATGAATTTTCCATCTTCCAACTGACATCTTGGAAAAATCTACAGAAAAACCTTGTTTAAAATGCTTGTTTAAGTTTGTCAGAGAATGTCATGTGAATAAAAGGAAGCAAATCTTGGAGCAACTGTTACATCGCAAAAGCAGGAGTTTTCTACAAAACTAATACAAGAGAGAACAACTGCTCAGGGATGTAGGGAGGTCAGGTACTGCCAACCTAAGGCTACTTAGGTTTATATCTTCTAATTAACTGTGCAACAAAAACGTCCCATTACTTGTGAATAAAAATGTTGAAACTATTCAGCATGTCATTGTTTTTACCTGGCATTTTAATTAGGTTGTGGAGACTTGAAGGTCTTTGTAAAAAATGTTTTGCTTGTTTGACTTTTTTTTCTTTTTTACAAAATATTAGATACTTCCCATCTGATGTAAAGGACAGAAAAACAACAAAAAAGAAACTTCATTTTAACTTGTTCTAAAAACCTCTGTTTTTACCTAAATACAGTTGTCTTCACGTCTGCTGAGGCAACACTCTAAATTTGTCACAACCTTTGTTGTCTTCTCAACCATTTGTCACTCTGCAGATGTAGACTGTCGTACTGCCAAAGCCAGTTTGTGATTCACTAAACGATGTGCAGAAAATTTCTAACTGGGCACCGCAGGAGAAAATAATGGCAACGTCATCGGTACTTTGTTAGAAAATTAGAAATCTTATGGAATATTTATTGTCAGGCGTTAAAATAAACACTGCTGCAAAGCGTAAGAATAGGTTTTACATCTTCATGGTAACATTGTCCCCAACAATACAAAAATATCCAAAGGCAGTATAGAGTAGTTTGGCACATTGACAACAAACATAAATGTCTCCTCAGTAGGCTCAAGTATCTGATAACTTGGTAATGAGAATGATTTTTGCCTAGAGGCAAAAAAAAAAAAAAAAACTGAGCTAGTTGAAAACAGCTTGTCATTTTCTGTGTAGCATTCTGTTTTATGTAGAACCTAATTTTCACATTATATTGTTACACAGTGTAATAACATTAACAGCTTTTTCTATACAATAAAGAGCAATTTCACTTCTTTCTTTGATATATTCTTTAATGAAGATTGTGTGACTCGGTTTTTTTTTGTAGCTGCTAAATGGATTGAGGATGTCACAGGAATAGCTAATATATTTGTAAACTTTTAAATGACGTACATTTAGACACCTTATTTATCTTTAAGATTAGAGCTTTTGTTTTGAGAGCTCATTAACCAAAAGCTTTTACTCATTCCATGTGGGAATGAGTAAAAGCTGAGAAACTTCTACACCAAACTTTAAAAAATGTATCCAGGAAGTAGTAGTTGTGAAAACTTCTTCTAAATGATTGGTAACTGCAATGTGTGTGTGCACCCAAGGGTCTGATTAAGGTTGTTACACACACACACCTATGCACACAGACACACACACACGCACACACACACACATCTGTCTTTGTCCTGCTATGTTATTGACAATATTTGCTGCCTTACTGGTAGGCCATCCCCAGACTATTAAAACTGATAGGTTACTTTGATTTCTTTCTGCATCCTAGTTGTATTGAGCTGTGTATCAGTCTGCTGAGCAGGTGTGGATTTGCAGTTGCATCAAACAGGAACAGTGGAATGAAGCCGCCGCTTAATGCATTCTATTCCTTCTATCTTTACTGTCTGCTATAACTAAAATATCAGCTGTCTTTACATGGTGATGATTTTGTAAGCTGAGGATTTGATCACACTTTAATGTTTTTTTTTGTTTTTTTTTTAAACTGTTTTACGATACAGAAGGTCTAGTTCTACAGTGTTTAAAGATGTTCTCTGAAAATCTGATATCTTAGAGCACTTGGGTGGGAAGTTTAAGTTTTATCGATGATAAAACCATCAAATATTTAGGCTAAAGCACAAACATTGTCCACTTTTACATCTGTTAATGGAAATATTGGCAGTGTGAAGAGTTTATGAAGGCGTAAAATTAAACAAGGCTATTTTTTTCCTCTTATTTTATTTTACGCATAAAGGCACAAGTGCCTTCATGTGTCCTGACTTAGAGGGCATAAGATTTGGCATAAATGCATTTAGTGTAACTACCATATGTTCCGCACTATAAGGCATACCGGATTATAAGGCGCATATTCAATCAATGGGCTATTTTAAAACTTTTTTTCATATATAAGGCGCACAGCATTATAAGGCACATAGAATAGATGCTACAGTGGAGACTGGAGTTACGTTATGCATCCACTAGATGGAGCTGCATTGAAGAGAATATCAACGAAACAGTCCGACTCGGTCGGCGATGAGAGCCTTCCGCGACTGGGCCGGGGCGTGGCCGGACGATGGTCAGCCTTCTCCGTTCGTGGAGAACGTGGTGCTAAATGACCTGCAGACGACCTGATTATCAGGTCAGTAGGGATGGGGTTAGGGTTTTTAGGTGTGCCTTATAGTGCAGAAAATACAGTAATTGTTTTATTATTTTACCATGTGCAACTGCATGTGAAATGGCATGCTTTGCATACTGATGGCTTGGATTACTCTCCGTCCCCATCTTTTTTCCCATTTAGTGAAATTCCCTGATAACAGATCAGACCCTAAAAATGGGGGTTAAAGGGAAGAGATAAAACTGAAAAATATAAGTACTTTATTTCTATAGAAAAACTGTTCTGTTTCAGCTTATGAAGCAGTACTGCTGTACTTTTATTGCAGCAGAAAACCCCAAAGGATGCAAAGTGCCTTTCTTGTGCTCTTATCAAACAATATCATGCCAGAATGTGACAAGTTCAAGACTTATGTTGCTGCTCCCAGACAGAACAAATCAGCAGCTGCATAGTGAAGTACTGCTCAAGCAGAAAGAACATGTCAATACACACACACACACACACACACAGATACATAGAGCTATATTAACCAGTTATATGAGGAATGGTTACAGATAACCTGTTATTTAACAGCGACATATTATAGAAATTATATGATCAAGCTACATTATTAGCTGCAAGATGCAAATATCAGACTGATCAAGTTGGACCAGCTTTTCAGGATCTCAGAAATTCAGGATATCAGCAATTAAAAAAAAAAAAAAGCTTGCTTAAGCTACTGCTGCCTTTTTATGATCTTCAACCTGCCCGTTCTCCACTGACCTCTGTCTTAAACAAGGTGATTTTTTTTTCCCATGAAACATTATCTCATTTTAACAAAACATTGTCATATCTAAATCAGATCAACAGTGTCAGAAATACTCCACCCAGTCCACCAACACACATGCTAAAAGTAAGATAAACCCGTTTTTTCATTATGATACTCAATTTGAACCACATAAAATGGTATCCGAGTTGTGATGCTCCCCTTTGATTTGGTAGCTGTCTTAATAATCAATGTAAAAAGTAATAATAAAATGTTCAGTTTATGTATGTCTTTAGGTTTTATGCAATACAATTGTCAATGACCTCGTTGAATAGCCATTTACATTGTAAGAAATCAGTCAGTAAGTTCAATAAATATTTCCAATATTTTTCCACTGTGAATATTTTTCCTTGTGAATTTTTTTTCTTTCATTTTACATTACGTTGATTTTTTTTTTTTTAATCAATCTAAGTGAAGAAACAATATTTTGGTTTTTGTTTTCCAATGTGTTAGTTTTTGTACCAAGAAGCAACATTTAAGAAGCACAATTACTGCCATGCTAGGCCTTAAACAGTCTGCTGATGACTCTTTCTGGGACTTGAAGTGTTAATTCTTAATTATCCTTGTTGAGCTAGATTGTCAGCATCTCCCCTAATTATACACAGAAGTGTTGGATAATGATTTCATCCACCTAATCAACCATCACGGCAAAACAATAAGAAAATCCGTTCTTCATCATTGTTTTAATTAGTGTTTTCCGCCTCCAAATGCCGAGCAGAACAGCTAAAACCAAAGAAAAAAAAAATCCTGGATAACAGAGTCAAAACTGAGAAAAGAAACTTCTCTGTGGTGTAATCAATGTACCCTGGTTATTCAAGCATTCCTTACTTTCCTTTTGTACCAGTGAAATAACCTTGGTAAAGATTATTAACTTAAATCATATGCATAGGTTTGCTGCATAGCTTAACACACTCTCTCTCTCTCTGTCTCTCTCTCTCTCTCTCCTGCAGAAGTGTTGTCTTCACTTGATTACGGTAACAGTGTGATACGGCTAAAACAAAGATAGAAACTGACAGGGTTTAAATTAGCCCTTTAAGGCAACAAAAATGCAAGCGGCTTTTAATCTGAATAAAATATGACCTTAGTCCTCAGCTTTTGTTATTTCATAGAAAGCCATGCGAGTCAGGCAGTTCACAGAGGCAGCTTGCTTTGCTTTTTTTTTTTTTTTCACCTATTTTCTCTCCTTTTCATATCATCTCAATTTCAGCCTCAGGAAAGTTATTTTGAGAAATGGCTAAGTCAAGAACAAATTCTCTCACATTGTTGCTGTTGACTTATTCAGTTATTCGGCCATGTGGAAAATGGACACAGTTTTCCACAAATGGAACCCTCTCCTCTGAATGATTAATTGTCAGAAGCCTGGTGTAGATTTTTGTGCTGGAAGGGTTTGAAGCTGATGGTGCATCACACAGGATCAAGAGCCTGTTATCAGGATAAATCAGCAGGACAAAGAAAAATATATCTGGGTCTAAGTAAATGTGACTTCATTTTATACATCATAATTAATTAAGTGATGAAGTCACTGTTATGCTAGTGAGTTGATATAAGACTAAGTCTGTTGTAGATACATTGTTCACTTTCTAAACTGACAAATGGAAATGGGCATCTACAATTAAATGCAATTTTCACGTATGCCATTAAATTGGTAGTAAATCATTTATTATTGTTATGAGTTTATTCCTATTAGGGGATCTTTTAAGCATTAATAAATAACATTAAGAAAAGCACAGAATCTGACTTTAAACATATCCAAATAGATTGAACACATAAGCACACACTTCACACCCTGACCAAAAGGCCTTCATAGTGAGTTCAAGATTAATTAATAATCTTCTATTCCACAGACTGTGCTCCAGAGATTTAACCAAATACAATAAAAATAAAGCTACTATGATAAATTGCCAGTTGTAAACACATCAATGCATGTCAGGCAATGTTCTTTGAAATAATGGACTTATTCTGCTAATTTATAATCTACCGCATGTCTCTTCTCAGTTCATGCAATAAACCTTGAGCAGAATTTTGAATTCAAGGGTTAATATTGTGATTCTTATAATACATCCATGATGCATTCCCTCCATTAGTGTTCCTTACAAAGAAAATTAACCCTTGAACAAGAAACGTTTGATAAGTTCCCGACAACTTGCTAAAGTCACAGCGCCATGTAGTGGCCTGGCATGAAAACTACACCAGATTCAGTGTTCTGGTGATTTTGTCTAAACATGGAACTTTTTCCCCGTCAGCATCGGAAAATACAGGCAGTTTCCAGGCAGCAAACGTAGTTAAGATCCACAGTTTTCTCAGAACTCTGCAACTTTAAGTACCTTTCAAAACAAGCAGTTTTTCAAACTGCACTTTTACTTTTACCAGTCTGTTGTGTTGTTTTTTTTTTTCCCCAGGCACGTATCTGTACTTCTACTTAAAGAATGCGAGTATTTTTGACACCTCTTTCATTGCTTTATCAAAATTAGGCTTTTTTTGATAAAGCCACTGCTGACCTGGATACCTCTCACTTGATTCTGATTCAATGGGCAATTTACAGCACCTGCATGGCAGCTGGGCTATACGTTTGACATTATTTTGGCACAAAAACAAAACATAAATTCAACTAATCTGAGGTGTTCAGAGGTGTTTTTTTTTGGCACTCTTTACATGTGCTGTGACATAACAGTCAAGATTCCTTGCATTCTTGCTTTGAGCTTGTGTGGGCGTCACTGGTAGACAAGGTAATGCAAGGACACCAACCTGTTCCACTGCCACTGACAGAGCTGGTCTGCAGAATTCAGATGCATCAGCCAGAGCAGTGAGTGGAACCAATAGCAGTGTGATTAGTCTTGCTGGGGGGTAAATGAAAACCATTATCAAGGTTTTTCTGTCCGCCGCATCCTAATGCAAAACACAAAAGAGAAGTGATTTGAATTTCTAAAGCAGCACCAGCGATGCTCATTTGGCACTGGACAGTCTCATTCGGAAGCTGGCTTTTTTTTTTTTGCCTGCTGATTTTGTTTTGGTTCTATGATGTGTCTTGAAATGAGCATCATCAACAACTGTGACTCTCTCGATGGCCTGGTGCTCTGGTTGTACTTTTGCTTAAAAATGTGATTAGCAGCTTTCATTTCCTAAAACAATTGCCAGGAAATAAAAATGTAACTTCTGTGAGACATTTTATTTATTTATTTTTCCTACTAGATACTAGTCTGGTAAATTAAACAACAATGCATTGGACTTTAACACATTGTTAACTGAAGTTGCTGAATTTCAAACGTTCTTTTGATCTCTTCAGAATAGATAAAAGTAATAAAATAATCTATTCCATTAAAAAATATAGTTACATAATGGAAATTTGTCAATGCCAAGTAAATTACTGGTTGTTTATAGATCCTCCCTTTGGCTAAATCAATTCTTTCCTTACAAAAACTTGAATTCAAAACAAAAGTATCCAGAGTGTGGAGCATGAATTCAGAAATAAGGAAATAACCTTCATAAACATTCAGCCATTGCTCTGTTGTTGAAACTTGAGCTAAGCTGCGTTTCTGTCCTCCAGTTTGAGGAGGAAACTGCAGCTCTGCTTCAGTAAACTAGGAATAAAGAATCCCGACTTTTGCTTAACAAGGGTAATCCTCTTATTAGAAAAACTATTGTCACCAATACTGCCTTGATATTAATCTACTGAGCCGAGATGTAAAGCCTCACCTGCCGACATTAAATCAGACTAAGCATTTCTGGCTGTAGCTTATTTATGAATTCAAAACTTTTCATTTGCTAAATGTCATAATTGTTTTAATCAATGTATTTTGTTATATAGAATTTTTTTTTTTTTTAAAGTTCTTCAGATTGAGGATTTTACATAGATTTTCTTTGTTTTTGGTAGAATTTGACTTGGTCATGAATGACAAGATCACGAAAACAAAACACATTTAGAAAGATCTTGAGTATGAAATGGAAATGGTGACTCAGTTTTTAATTTGATCAAGCTTATTTTAGAAGCAACTGAGATTAAAAACAAAACAACACATTTGTTTGCAGAGACAAAAGCTTCCAATACCTGTTTAATCGCTGTGCAACGATGTCAGTCATTCATTTTTTTTCCCCTCTTTCGTTTCTTTTCTCTTATTTTTTACCTCATCCTGTTCCACTGTTTTTCCCGGTCTTCCAATTTCATGGCTGGGCATCCTCCCATGTATAATTCATGAGTGACATGCTTGTTTTACACACCACGTACCAACGGCCATGTTGTGGCGCCCTGAGGGGGTCTCAGCTTTGCCAGCCTGTAATCTGCTTACACAGAGAGCAACTGGCTCGCAGCTCTCCTCACCAATTACACTCAATTCATGCAATGGCCCTCTCCCTGCCACAAGGTTGGTTTGCGATCATCATGTCCTTCAGAAAAGGTGTACACAGAGAATAGCAACACTGCATCCGTATTTACGTCTGACTGGGAGATAATTGGTTGAGTGCACTGCGTTGGGGGCACCAAGCAGATAAAAGCACCTCGCTGAATTTGACGGTTGCTCTGCTCATTGCAAGGTCAGAGTCCACGGGTACATCAGCAAAAGCACCTGACAATAGAGCTCACTCACCAAGTTAGAGCCTCAAAGTTTGCCCCATAACAGCAATTTACCTAGGCGTGCTTATTATTCATTGCGCACAAAAACACCATGGATCTCGTGCAGCATACAAACACAAACTGGCGAGCTTGTACATACAATACCTGCCCAAACAGTGCAGTCAAATGTGGTAGTGTGTAGCCGGTAATAAGCACTGATTGTTTGTGACGGGGCTGTATAAGGCTGATTTCCCAGCTGAGGAATGGGGGCTTTGTATACATCACAGAGCTGTCAGTCTGAGACAGAAAATGGGCCCACAGCTTCACTGCTTTTCAGCGACAGACAAGCGAGAACCACTTCACCATTTAGCTTTCAGACAGCCGACAGGAGCAGCCAGCGATAATGTCGGTACTTTAAATATTTTTGCAGATGCGGTTGCAAGCCCATTTGCATGAAAATGTGTGCTTTGGTGTTATTTTATTATTATTTTTTTTTGTAAGTGGGGAAGAAACATGTTTGTTATTAAAGAGTAAGGGCCGTTACTGACTCCAAACAGGTCTAAAGAGTAAATCCATCTTGGAGCCTTCTTTGTCCTGCTCAGGGATGCAGGGGACCCTGAGCATTGGCAGTAAGCAATGCACAGGGTCCCCTGATGTAGTCATGAGGCCCAGTTCAAAACATTTAGTTGAATTTAGTTTTCATTCACTAAACAAGTTTGTTCCTGATAGGAAATGGAACAAATGACGCATAAAATTTAAAGGACAATGTTTGAAGAAATTATCTGTCTTTGGTTAAGTTTTATGAAAAAAAAATTGGCTAGTCATAAATTTATATCAAAGCTTGATAGTTGCTGACCATCTTTGTGAATGTTCTCATTGATATTTTGATGATTTATCTTGATGAGTTTCACGTCTGTGAGGGTGGAAGGCCGGTGTGCCATCATGTCAGATTAAAGTTGGGGACTTTGAGTCAGAAGAAAAATTACTAAGATTCCTTCCACCCTAAATATGCCAAGAGAATGATAATAGGCTGAACTGTAGGTAAAGTTTTTTTCTTTGTGTATTCATACTTTTTTTTTCCTGCAGTAGAAAAAAATTAACCACTACACAAGTGAGGTTTAGGTAAGAGTTTAAAAAATGTTCCTTAGCGATTCACAGAGAACAAACTTTACAAAATGTAGTTTATGAATCACTGAATGAATTAGCACCGCAATACATTAAGTATCTGCTATTGTTGTATCGACATTCCAGACCACTCAGGACTTCTGGTTCTGCTCTGCATCCCCAGAACCAGAACCAAACATGGAGAAGCAGCATTCGGTTTCTAAGTTCCTCCAATCGGGAACAAACTTCCAGAAAACTTTAAAACAGCTGAAGCACTGAGTTTCTTTAAGTCAAGACTCAAAAGCCACCAGTTTGAACTATAATAAATGAAATATTGATGTAAAGCACCTTGAACCACCTTGCTGAATTGTGCTATCCAAATAAACTTGACTTGACTTACTTTAAAATATTTGTCGTTTATTCCCGCCCCCCTGAAAAAAACTGATTTTATTGCCGTGGTTACATATGGTTTTGTTTAGAGGCCCAACAAAGTTAATAAATCATATTTGCATATGTTGCATTAGAGCCTGGATTTGTATCACTTTCATGTGGGGTTTCCTGAATCAGATGGCACATAGTCAATAATTTATTGATCCTACCGTGTTTTATTCATCAGTCTCACACTGTGGAGAGATCATTAGGGAGATTTTTGAGAGCTATCCCTACTGATCGACGACTCCATGTTGGACATGTGACGACAGCAGTCTGTTACCTACATCTACAAATACAACATTGATGATTGAACTCTGTGTTACCCGTTTCATAAAAACATATTTGATTTGAAAGGGTTGCCAAAAAAAAAAAAAAAAAAAAACTCTGCGAATGGGTTGTTTTTTGCTTTAAAACCCGACTTCAACTGACTGTTGCTGTGACTTAGCTTTATCTCATTATGATTGTTAAATTGAACTGTCAGCATATTACTAATTGCTCTGTAAAATGTATAATGAGTTCATCAACAACCAAAAACAATGCAGAAAGATTTTACTTGCATAATTGTTCTAATTAGAATTTTCTGTGTATATTTTCTGAACAGACAGAAACTCAACATTGGGATTTCAGTTTTATGTAAAGGTGCATGCAGTCCGTGTTTTGTTCCTGCTCTCTACCTTCTGCGTAAAAAAAAAAAAAGTTAAAAGGGACTATTTACGTTCAACTGAAAGACAGCAAGTTGCTGGCAGGAGAAAAATATATATATATTTTTACTTTCACTTTTAGTCAATTTCAGTATCAGTTGCATCAGAAATACTCCTA
This sequence comes from Poecilia latipinna, assembly GCF_001443285.1. Classification (NCBI taxonomy): domain Eukaryota; kingdom Metazoa; phylum Chordata; class Actinopteri; order Cyprinodontiformes; family Poeciliidae; genus Poecilia; species Poecilia latipinna. The sequence goes on along the minus strand of NW_015116348.1, from coordinate 5,716 downwards.
CAAAAAGTTGAGTGTGAAGGTGAAGGTATGCTATCATTGTCACTTCATTATACTTCAGGGAACTTTGGGTCAAGCTCTTCCAGCTATTAAAAAAAAAAAAAAAAAAAAAAAAAAAAAAAACTAAAAAATCTCATAATCTAGAGGTATGTTGGTAAATGTCATCCTGGATGTACAATATAGAGGTAAAACAATGACAACCTTCCTGGGCACCTTTTATTTCATTTATTTATTTATTTTTTGCCATGATGGCTTTTCCAGGAATTAAAATAGATTTTTTTAAGAGCTTGTAATTAAATGCACAATTAAATAAAAACAGAACTTTAGGTGGTTTGCCGCTCCAGTTATTCAATGAGCATGTTAATACTCTGCTTAATGCTTATGGAATATAAAACAAACTTTATTCATTCTTATAAAGATTATCTCGTATATCAAATATGTGCTTTCATTGACACATCCCCTTGCTGCTCCATGTTAAAGTTAAAGGCATTCTTCTTTTGTAGGTTGCTGTACTTGTTCCAAAGAGGCGTCGGCATTGGAGGATGGAAAACCTATTCATTAAATGATATTCCCACCAGGCTGTCAGAAATGTTGCTAAATTGATGTTTTCAAAACAGCTATGCTGCCTAATTAAAGGGCTGATAAATGGAATATCTGAGATACAAATTTTCTTGTAATCCATTTTAAGATATATTGTCTCAGACAATGTTTATAAACGTTTAGAATGCTGTAAGCCTTCGGTGAATTTTTAAACATAAAAATGGAGGTTTAGATGGCCATAAAATGTAGATACATGATTACTGCTGCCAATCAATTACAAGTTTTGATCAGACTAATCACACTCTGGTGCTATGATTAATCACAATTAACCCCTTGTCTAACTTTGTAAACTTGGAAAAATAAACATGTACACAGTGGTCAAGATCCTCCCGCCAAACCCTAACCAATTAAAAAGCAAGCCATTATCTGATTTTTTGTTGTTAGTTGGTGTACTCTGCACAAGTACTCAACAGCCACTAAGGAAAACCTACTCCATTATATAAACAGGAAATGTGTTTGAAGGACAACTGACAGATAAAATATATTTTCTTGTTCGTGAGTGCGCCACCCCTTTCTTATGCCGCCCTGGGCAACTGCCCATGTAGCCCATATCAAAAATCAGCACTGCATGCACATTTAAAAAAAATATATATAATTTATTGTCTCAACCCAAACATGTCTAAATTTTCCATTTTCAAGGTTTTTTCTTCAGGAAGCTCTAAAGGAAGTAATTTTGTTTAAAATGTTAATAGAAAGGTCCTTCATTAATTTCATATGGAAACAGTCACTTATCCTTATCCTGCTGAACGACCGGCGTATCTCATGCATGTGAAATTTCGATCAAGCTGGTGACGCTACACAAGTTCTAAATGTTCCCTAGGCAACTCGTTGCTGTGAATTAGGTAACCCTCAGAGGCTTTTAGGTCAAAATAATAGCTTGATTGATCTGCGTTATCTAGTATTTAGACATTAACATTTTCAGATTAATCACATGCGTTAACAGCAAACCGGTATTTAGAGATTCCTTGTTTTTATGTACAAATCAATACAAGTTGATTTAACATTAATTGATACCTTATAAAAGGTTTCTCGTTATCAGTGAAGGGAAATTGAGAAAATATACTGATTTAGAAGAACTAGTCAGCTGATGTGAGACAACTGGGCACACTCAAGTCCTTTACAATACATGTAACTAATTAATAGATATAGGAGTCATTTCAACATTTATACAAAGTGTCTGCTCAAAACAAAGTGGATTGTTTATCCATAACTTTATTCATGGACAAACAAATATCCACACATGCCATTTCTTAGCATGTGTGGATAACTTGGATTGTTGCCAACAGCTGAAGTGAATTTTATGTAAATTTGCTTTTGGATTGTCCTTTTCATGTATTAAAACCATGAGCATCTAAGAGTGTCTACTCTTAGATGCTCATCTAAGAGTGTCTACTCTTAGATGCTCATGTCAAGGTAATGTCGAGTCTAAAGCCTCGACATTACCTTGCATTTTAATAGAACCCTATTCATGTTTCTATGTGTTTCCTGGGCAAAGACAAAAGTGACCCTTTGCCTCCATATGCCACTGAAAAATATCTGATTTGCATGCAAAATTCAAATTAAAAGTCTTTTTTTTTTCTGGCAGCAACAACAGACCAATCAATGCAATGTGCCAAATTCCTGACATTTTACCTCTTTGGTTCTTGTGTTTCCTTCTGGAAACATAAGAACCAAAAAAGGTTCTTACGTTTCCTAGGAGACCAAACTCTCCTAGGTCAGAGAGTTTGTTTCTCTCTGACCTAGGATTTCAGCTCATTGAATTACCCTTAACTGATAGACAAACTTTTTCCATTTGATGTATGGCTTTTTCTCCATTTAAGATGATGATTTTGCAACTAAACGTTAATTATGACTGCGTTTCAGTCCAGTTCATTAGTCTGGTCCCTCTATAATACAGGCAGATGTCTGGTGGGCAATAATGATTTATCACAAAGCCACTGAGGTTTGAAAAACACAACGCACAGGCAGCACATCAGTACATTTTCTTCTAAATTTAAGTAAACAGATACAGTATCTAGAAATACAGAAACATTGCACAAAGGATAAACCATTGTTAATCAAGGCACGCCAAATAAAAGTTGTGCAAAAGATGACTTGTGGTTTGACTGTTACCGTCAGGATGAGTCCCAGAGAGCCAAATTGCTGATGACTGCTGATGTGTGGCAATAGACAGATTTAGTTTCTCTAAAAACCACACACTTAATCAGACTTGACTAGAACAAGGAACAGACCTGAACCGAGTTAAAGGGAGCAGAGAACAAAGGGAAGGCAGGAACCTAAATAGACAGCGAGACAGGTGAGTGGCATAACTAAGATGGGGAAACACAGGTGGGTTCAATGGGCTTGATTGCTGGGACAATTGGATGATCTGAGGAACTGGAACCAAAAGGAAAACACGTGCCTGACAACAGTCTAAGAAAATAAATATAAATACACGAGAAGCGTAACACTAAGAGAACCAAAAGACAGGTACAAGACCATGACAGGAACAATCAAAAGGGGAAAAAACCCTAATAATCAGGGTTAAAGAATAAACTATGAAACTATACATGGACTGGCATGACAAAACCCGATGAGCAAGGACTAAATATCCTGAATACGGAAAGGCACTCTGTTATTTCACAACAGAAACTATTTAGGAAGGTTAACGCCAAAGTTACTTTAATACAAAAAGTATGTATCATAAATAACCCATAAAACACGCAAACCAATACACCCAGCAACCATTAAGGTTGACCGTTTTTGGAGAAATTTAAAATAATTTAAAATATTCTACTCACATTTCTGTGCACCTTATACCTGATCTTTGTGATTTTAAATACTTAAAGGATCTATTTTGAATATTACTAATAAGTACACAGCTCTTACTTTTCATTCTAATGGACGTTCATCTTACCTTAAGTAATAAACAAAATAAATAATAACAATTGTAGTTTATTTAGTTAGAAGTAAATCAGAGCTAAAAAGGATTTTTTAAAAACATAAGTTTCACAAAATTAAAGAACGTTGTCTCATGTAACAGCTAAACATGAAAAAGATCTGCAGATAATTGTTTTCTAAAAAAAAAAAAAAAAAATCATAATCTTTGTAATTGTTGTAAATGCATGATTGCCTCTTATTTCAAGATTCCGTCTGTTCTTCTTGTTGTGATTAGATATTTTTGTGACCCCGGCAGAGAAATGGGTCTATTGCCAAAGTATTCCATCACTCTTATTATCAAAAAGCTTCTCATTTTGAGTTAAGTGCTCCTCTGTGTGCTCCTTTTATCCCACAACAATAGCCTCTCTAAATTAAATTAGTATTACAAGAACATGGTCAGCAGTGTAATTCATTACCTTCCATGTCAGTAATTTCGTTGAATGATCTGGACAACATATGGTGCATGTACTGCTTTAAAGGTCTAATAAAAATCTTGGGAGGTTTCATTATCTTTCATGGATTTTATGCTTATATTACAAATCATTTGCTAGATGATACTTCAGGAACATCCTAACTTCAGCTTATGCCTCTGTTCCCCAGAGCTCGAACATGAAACACCATCATGCCACCTCAGTTAGCATGTATATTATATTATAGGACAACTATTTTTTTTTTTTTTTTACAGACTCATACTGCTCTCACAAACAAAAATACATTTTCGAGCACTGTCACATGTACAAACATAATACTGCGTGAAAGTGATGATTATATTGTATAAATGTAATAATTGTAACAACATGATCATTGTATTGTGCAAAAGTTATACTTATATTGTATAAATGTGAGAATTGTATCCATCCAGAAGGCGGCAGGAAGGAGGCCAACAAAGCTGAAGTTGGTTTCTGATTGCAGCCTCCGATTCTGGACATGGATAAATGTTTTATCCACCTAATTTTCACGACCTTGAGCATCTTTAATCTGTTCTGCTTTAAAAACGAACATGCTTGGGCACTTCAAAACTTGCCTCCTTACCGCCACCTTCTGGACGTATGAAATTATCACGTTTATACAATATAGCTATCATGTAATAATGTGATAATGCTCAAAACTGTATTTTCCAGCATGAAAGCAATTCCCTTTTATAAAATTTTTTTTTTTTTTTTTTTTTTTTTGTCAATATTTTACATCCCAATACATCTAATCTAAAACTGCATATTTAGGCACTGTCACTAACGTTAATCAAACTGGTTCTATGTAGTGCATTTCATCTTTGCATTGCACAAGATGTGAAAGCAAAAATAAAGTTGTTATTGTGATGATGACCAAACGTGGCCCCAATATTTAGTTTGCTGAAATATTTTCTGGGTTAATTCATCAATCTAATTCAATGTAGGAGAATCGCAAACAATCAAAACAAGCCCTTAATCCTTTATGGATTAAGCACATCTCAGACAGCCCTTTCTCCACAGTCATGGCTTTAACCTGTTCATCCACAGTGAACCCTGGCCAGATTGATCAACAGTGGATTCTCTTTTTTCTTCGTTTTTTTTGTACCCACTTCAGGAATGGGCCAAGCCCTGTAGAATTGCAATTTGATTGACAGCAGACTCCATTTGTGGACTGGCCCGTGATTTACATGACTGTACGAGCAAAGACCGGATATTGCAATCATAAGCAGAGCCAGGAATACATGTGTCGACTTTTGGAGTGGAATGACCATATTTCGCAGCACTGCGCAAAGCTTGCCTCTCGGAAGAACGGGGCGGCGATAGAAGAAGCGACAAAAATTGAAGCTGTGGCCACTGTGCTGTTTGAGCTAGTTTAGCGTCAGCTGAGGTAAAATACTCGAACTAAATAAAATTAGTTTGCGGATGTGTGGAAACTGGTGTACATCTTTTTACTACATTACCTAAATCATTACCTAAATCAAAAAAGTTGGCCAAATTAAAAAAAAAAAAAAAAAAAAGTAAATGCCACAACATAGATTAAAAGTCGTGGGTGTTTTACCGGGTCAAGAAGGAGGGATATTAAACTTGACTATATCCACACTTGACCACCCTTCAAAGGAAGTGAGACTTAAAACACCTCCGTTTTATTTTTGGGTTCAGGTTTTGAGTCCCTGTTTAAAAAAAAATCATGTTTGGAACTACAGCTATTGTCAACACAATACCCATACCTACACACTCTCTCACACACATAT
>NW_015116347.1:35790-38977 GCF_001443285.1 Poecilia latipinna | reverse complement strand
ATGTGCTTTACAGGATTTTTTTTGCCCACACAATATTTTTTTTTTTTCATATACATAATGTCGTTTTGCGAATTAAAACCCTCTATGGCATGGCGTTGCCCTCGGGCAACAAACCACATTTCTGTACCTCACGTTGCTCCTTTATTTTATTTTTTGGGGGGAATGATTTAAAATGCCTCTAGACATATTTTTGTCCAAATAAAAGAGGTATTGAGGTTCATGTGACCTTTTACTTAGAAGAGGAGCAGTCCTTTTTATGAAGCGGAGGTGCATGCTACACCTTGCCTCCTACTTGTAAGTTATACATCACTTTTCTTCATGTTTAAAATTGGGTCACTCTAACTAAAATAAAATAAAAGCGCATCTCCAGTTTATGTTTGATTCACACATCAAGTTTCTCTCCTGCAGCTATAACAGGCTAAAGCTTTGTGTTAATTAACCCTCTATGGCATGACTTTATTTTTTGGGGGAAAAAATATTTTCCTGCATTGTTTTGGGAGCTTGTTGGTCCCTAATTACATATCAATCATAAAATCGGACCCTGACACCTCCCGGAACCAATTGGTTTGAGGCCAATTGGGGTTTGGCCTCAAACCCCAATTTGTTTGGGTTTGAGGCAACAAACCCAAACAAATTTGGGTTTGTTGCCTCAGGGCAACATTGCGCTACAAGGGGCCTAAAACGCCAAGTTTTCTACAGTGATTATGAGAAATTATATACAAATCAAACAAAAACTATATTCATAAAAAAAACCTTTTTTCACAAAAATAAATCAGACATGGTTCCAACTCACAAAATATAAAATGAACAACTAACTTTCATTAATGAATGGTACATTTGCGCAAATTACTAAAACGAGCATTTGTGTGTTTGTACGTTTGGCAGTTAAAATCACTAAGGATGTTGAAATCAGTCTTTTTCCCTATTATATGTTAAACATCAGGAAGGAATTGCTTGCTGATGTGAAAAAAAGTGTGTATCACATTTTTGGCACTTGATTATTGGCGTACCTGGGAATCACCATCTGTTTATCTGATTATCTATGGGTTCATAGATAATCAGATAACCAGATTCACATCAGTGACAGGACTTAGGGCTGCAGGTTCTTTTTTATAAGAGTATGTAGTTCTGATTTTTTTTGGTAGAATTTGAGCCAAGCAAAGGACAACATTTCCACCAGCTCCCATATCTGGTAGATTTGGTGGTGGTACGGCTCGCCCTGTGTAGATTTTCAAGTTGTAAGGAACACCATCTGCACCAGCCATATGAAGTACCCTGCAGACCCGTATATTTGGGTTTAGCAGGTATTGCTTCAGTCTTTACCTGCCTTGGAATGGGGCCATTTGTTCATTGATGACCAGCTCTTCACCCTTTGGGACTGAAGTCAGTTTTGAGGATAAACAAACAATGAAATGAAATAATGGTTGTACAGTGGATCCTCATGTTTTCATCGGGAATGACCCCAGCTTATAAACCATGCACATTTTGCATAGTTCTGCTTCTTTAATCATTTGTGTTTCTAGCAGAAAATTCTAAAAACACAGCTAATTTTAAAGCCAGTATGAACAGATTAGAGCCTGTATTAATTGTTGCAATTAGCAACATGCACAATAAAGTGACAATGAACAGGGAATAACTAAAAATCCATAAGTTAGTTATCTTTATGTGCATCTATCTGTATTGGCTACTTGGCTGCTACTTGAAATAAAATTATTTTTTCTTTCTACTGCATGTAAGATGCATCTTTCACAAAAACAATGCACCTCTTTTGGTAAATGTGTGAGATGTTGAGAGAAGGCTTCACTAAAGACAACAGTTGTATATTGCTTTCACACTTTTTATTGTTTATACTTTTACAAAACCAGCAATGTAAAAAAAAAATTCCACCAGAAATATAAATACTAAGAATACTTTTTATTCTTAATGTAATGTCCTTTCATGATGATTCAGATTTCTTGTCCCCTATAATGTCAATTAGCCATACTTTCAAAAGAATAGCAATCTCTTTAACACTGTCCCTTTTCATTAAGGCAACCATAACAATTCAAAATACAATGGGGAGCACCAGGCTTTTACGTGGTTGCAATGGCAATAAATCTAATACAGAAAGAAGAGTCTTAAATAATGATATTAATCTGATACATTCTGCTCTCTTCTCTTAAGGAAATGATTAAACTTCTGTGATTGACACAAATCTCTTTGTCTGGAGGCTGAAATGAGCAATGACTCATATTTTTGTTAGCTTGATATGAAGGCATTAATTCTCTCCTGCAAAGCTGACAGAACAAGGCTCCTAGAGGCGAGTTAATACAAAATTATCACATTTTCACATATAATCAATATCGGTCAGTGACAGTGGTCCCCCATTTTTCATCATGCCAGTTGTCTGGAGAGAATGATATGTGGCTCTTTCCTGGTAAAGGACCCTCTCAATGACTTGGAGATGGAAATGGCATTTTTAACAAGCAGCCTGGGAAGCTATTGATAGGGCCATTTCCTCAGCTGCAGTTTCCATGCCCTGAAAGCCATTCCTTCCTTACACGCCTGTTGATTTGCTATAGAGAAGGCAAGAACATGAAATTTGTGTTTACTTTAACTATTTGAGATTTTTTTAAAATAAAGTTTTGCTTGACTTTGCTTACTTTATATTATCTTTGTGAATATCTTTGTAATTTGCACACTTTTGAAATGTACCAGATCATATTTTTATATCAGGTACATGTTTGAAACCCAGCAGTCCACTTTACTTGCATCCACATAAAAATTGATGTATCCCTCTTTTTTTATTCTGATGATAAAACATTGGTATATTTAAATAAAACAATTTCAGATTGTAATGTTTTGAAATGTCATCAAAATTTCACATTGTCATCAACGAAGCCATCATCAATTCACTTTGATAATTAAACGGGTAAAATAATTTGAAGTTCTATCAGAGGTCGCGCTAGACTTTTTTTGTTCTCCGTCATTTTGACCGACAGGATTAAACAAAATCGGTCATGTTCTATTTTTACCCGTCAAATTATAATCACATTAACATCGGCTATTTAGTCGCATTTTTATGCGGTTTAGTTAATATTCATCTAGTTGAACCTTGAATCCAGATCCCATTACACATAAAGCAGATGAATGCATCTAACTTTTTCTCTGTAGTTTCAAAAAACACTGACTGTGGCCTCAATAACTT
>NW_015116347.1:29639-32759 GCF_001443285.1 Poecilia latipinna | reverse complement strand
AATTTCACATTGTCATCAACGAAGCCATCATCAATTCACTTTGATAATTAAACGGGTAAAATAATTTGAAGTTCTATCAGAGGTCGCGCTAGACTTTTTTTGTTCTCCGTCATTTTGACCGACAGGATTAAACAAAATCGGTCATGTTCTATTTTTACCCGTCAAATTATAATCACATTAACATCGGCTCCTAATGCTCCAAAGTGTCTGGTCCATAACTCTTCAACACGCTGTCAACTCCCGGTCAGAAAGACGCATTTAGTTCAATGTTCATGAGATGATATTCAGAAAGGATTCTTTTATTGATTAATTTTAGTTGCCTCTGCGATGAGCTCTTTGCGTAAAGTCTATCATGTCCTCGCATGAGGGTGTTAATTATAACCTGTCAAATAACCGATGGGCTTTAAATTTTCCAGTCATTAAAAAAAAAAAAAAAAAAAACTGGTCAAATACGGAAAATATTCCGCCGTTAACGCGACCTCTGGGTTCTACTTAGGTGGCAGAATACTAGTGTCAACTTTTCCTAAATTGTAATGAGTTCTATCATTTTATAGAACTGTAGCTAATGAATATAGGCATAGTGAGGCTTCTCACATGAAGTCCCAAAATCTAGTATTTAGTAAGTCATTCTCTAGTATTAATACAATTGTCATTTTACAGTATAGAACTTTAGCTTGTGAATGCAGGTTAAATTGTAGTTTAATTAAAATGAGAAACTGCAATTCAAACCGGTAAAAGAATACATGACAACTAAAAGACAACAGAAGGTGGAGGGAGAAAACTATGTATTTACATTTAGGGAAGGAAGCCAAGATGGCAATTGAATTAGTCAGTCTCCGATAATACCTTGCAAGCGTTTTTCAGCCAAGACGCCTGTGGTTTCTCTAGAGCAGGGGTCGGCAACTGATAGGTATTTTTGAACCTACATAAAAGAACCACAGACAACGTATATGAGTTTTCTGACCAAGCTTTTGCAAAAGGAGAAGACTCGGCAAACTGCTCCTCCAAGCCGTTCACTGACCGTTCTAAAGACCTTTGGTTACAATTTTGTCTTTTATTATCAAGCAAAAAAGAGGGAGGATAGGTAAGGAAGACAGCAGAGACAAAATACTACTGTACACAGGCAGTTTCTAAGGTAGGGAGTATTCCGGTTGATAAGAAGGCACCTGTGGAAACATAATTCAAGGTCTGGGAAACACACAGTTAACTGTTTCACATGAAGATGAACAGGCAGATGGGGCCTCCAGGTCAGTTTATACACACAGAAAGAAGAGAATACTTTAAATTGAAAATCACAATAATCTATAACAATATAATGTTGGGTTAATGATCTAAAGTAATAATAAATGTTGAATGTTATAAATGTAAGAATGATAGGTTGCTGTTAGAAAAATCCTAACAGCAACCCAAAATGTTTTAAGAGCCATATTGGACCAAAAAAAAACAAAACAAAAAAAACAAAAAAAAAAAAATGTCTGGAGCAGCAAAAAATTAAAAGCCTTATATAGGGCTTATAATGGAGGCAAAATGGGCTTCATGTGGCTTTATTAGCCTATTATCAATTATGTATGACTAAGTCTATACATAATTAGCATTCATGATTAAATGTTTATTTTCCCTGCAGTGCGTCCTGGCAGGAATGACGCACCACGTGCCTACTCTGTTGTACGATGTACATTTTTATTATGAAGATCGACAGGAAAAGGGTTTTTTTTTTTTCTCTTTTGGAAGTCGGAAAATCTGCTCTTTGTAAATAATCACCGTTAAGTGTGTGATCGAAAAAAAAAGAAAAAAAAACGTGAGAAAAAACAAAACGGAACGTGCATAATGTGCCGCTTATCCGGGCAAGCAACCTGCAGTTTTAAAATAAATCAGTAGCATTTTGAAAAAGTAAAGTATATAAAATTAAAATAATACACTTTAAGTTTGATTTCTGTGCAAATGCCAAGGAAGTCAGTGCAATTGTGGCAGGAAGAAGGTGGAGGCTGCACCTGCTGGCAGGGTGATTGGAAGCGAGCCAATGGCGCCAGAGGGCGCTCAGTGTAAAAGCAGAGGTGAGCTGCGACTGACACTTGTTTGCTGTTGACACTTCGTGCGCCGCGCTTCCGTGTTGAGCTGTCTATGTGCCCAGTACAGGTGAGGTTGGCTGCCTGCGTATTTACAACTGCTTGTACATTGTAGTCATATAGAGCCTTTTATCAGCAGAAACGGACGGGCGTATTTACCTCCACGTTTGATCGTGGGTGGAGTGGTTCCTGCAATAAGTGCCGACATTTGTGAGCGTTCCCATTTGGGTGCAAGTGAGGAGAGCTTGGCCTGATCGGCAGGTGGATTCAGTGACAAATCTTGTTTTTATTCCTTTATTTTAAACTGTTTTTATTATTTAGGAATCTCAACTGATCGCCACACATTTAATGCTGCTGCTTTGCCGGGACTGAGTCACCGCTTACTTAGCGGTCAAGAGAGAGACCGGCGTGCGGGACACGGACATGGGGGAGTCTTTCGGGCTCTGTTTCCAGCTCGTCTTGCTGTGCCTGTCAAGCACAGGGACTTTTTATTGTTTTATTTACACTCATATTTTTATACATTTTTTTACTGCCTGTATTTTAACAATTTGTTTTTTATTTTCTTAGAGGACCGCCGGTGGTGCGCTCGGACCTGGATGCTGCGTCCCTTTTTGGTGTGACTGTGCCGTGATTAACACGAATGGGTGGAGGGCATTTCAAAGAGTGAGTGACTTCACGGGTGTTTGTTTTGATTTGTTTTGGAGCCTACCATCCAGGATCTAGTCGCACCCACCGGTAAGCCTAGTTGGATTTATTTTGTGAATTTTCTTTATGTTCATGTACAGGTATTTTTATTCTTTTGTGATAATAAATTATTGACTTGAAACCTGTCTCCTACTGATTGCAAAACCGGACGTGTCCTTTCATTAATTCCTGGGTGATAACCCCAGGTGGGTTGTTGGCAATAAACAAAACTAATTGTATGGTCAAAACCACCGAATGCCACACAATGGTAAAACATAGCAGCATCCTCTGCTGCTATGTTTTACCACTGATGCGCAACCATCCTCGGACCTGAGCAACAAAATACAATAATATCGCTAAGTGTCATTCT
>NW_015116347.1:21808-25357 GCF_001443285.1 Poecilia latipinna | reverse complement strand
CCTATATATGTACGTTTCCAGTTTTTTAAAATTTTTTTATTCTATAGTTCGGAAAGTACGGTACTCTTTTTATTTAACAACTTCTCGCTATAGAGCAAACATTCAGGTAATCCTTCCGCATTGGCAATGAATGCAAATGATTCGGTCCATGAATTGTAGAATCTCTCCTCGGCTATTTTTCTTTTACCCTTTGCTATCCATGGCCCACCACACACCCGTCGGTTTGTTTACAACAGCCCCCTGCCTCGCACCCCGCTCGGCAGAAAGAAACGTGTCACAGGCTATGACTCAAATTTTTGTTGATGGAAATGTTGAAATTTTATTCTACATTTGTATAGCATTGGAAAACATTAATGGCTGTGTCATATTTGTCCTCCTACAGAAACCATATTAAAACAAAAATATGTTTCCCACCCCCATCCTTTTCCATTTTCAAACATTTTTGAAAAAGCTACAGAGAGCCACTAGAGCAGCGCTGAAGAGTCGCATGCGGCTCTGGAGCTGTGGGTTGCCGACCCCAGCTCTAGAGGAATTACATACAGCCATAGTTTCACAAGTGGGAAAATCTACAGAACCGCCCAACAGGAAGTACGGTGCGGATTATGCCGCTATGGCCCACAAGGCGTGGATCCAGCAGTAGTTGGAGTTGGCGCAATGGGATATCTACAATAATGTGGAGATCCTGCCTTCTCCGCTGCTGTTGGAGGAATTCGGTCTCGCCTCAGATTGGATTAGGTGAGGAGACGGTCCCGCGGTTACTGCCGCCCTGAGCCGCCAGAGATCCCGGCCCCTGGGCGTAACCTCCACTTATCCCAGCTGCCACCAGTTCCTGCGTTTCAGGCACCACCCTCCGAGGCCTAAGCGCTGCCTGCGCCCACCTACAGGAGTCCGTTTTCTGCTGCTTCGCTGTCGCCCGCCGGACCTCCCCGAGGGGTCCGCTTCCTGCGACGTGGCCGGCCTCCTGTCTGTCTGTTCACGGCAGGCTCCGCTCTGACCATTCCATGTTCATTGGACTGAGTTTATTTTTGTGTTTTTCATGGACTCTGGCCCTCCTTTTGATGCTCCATCCACCCGCCCTGCTTGGGATTTTTGTTGTTGTTTTTGGGCGTCTGGTAGCCGCCCTTGGGAGAGCGGGAGGGGTACTTTAGTGATTTGAGTTTCTCTGTGTTTATTTTCGTTCTGTTTCTGAGTCTCTGTGCCATCTGGTCTTGATTGTTCCCAGGTGTGTCTCGTTTCTGTGATTACTCTCCTGTGTATTTGTCATTTGTTGTCTTTGTCGGGTCCTCGTCTTATGTCATCTGTCAATTTCCTTGTGCTGCCTGAGTTTTTTGAGTCTGCTACCTGGCATTATCATTAAAGACTCATCAACTTCATCTACATCCTGGGTCTGCCTGCGTTTCATCCTCACATCACCAACGGTTAGTGATAGGCAAATGAAGCCTCACGAAGTAATAAAGCTTTCCAACCCTTTGCTTTGTAAAAAGGTTCATTACTCGTTGCTTCATTCATGACTCACTAGTGACATCTGCTGGTGAAACTGTAACAGCCTTGTCACTCAGGTGGATCATACTTCCAAAAGTTACAAAATGCAATATTGTCACAAAGTTTTCATCAAACTCATGTTTAGTAACAGGAGACTCAATGAAACCATATTTAATTGTCATATGTTTTAATTATTACAATTATTTGTAACCAATCTAATCCTGGTATATGTTGAACGTCAGTGGTTGTGTTGGGGTTTCTTATGTCATAGATGGATTTGACAAAGACATTTGTGTCTTGGGAGTACAGTGGCTGTTGGCATTCACTTTTTATTGAATTTCTAGTTGGCTCTCATCCCTTATATTTGGCTACATGTTGAATTTTAGTTCTGCAACAGCATTAAATCTGTTTCTGCTGTGCAAGACTGATATCTTTGCCAGTCAGAGTCAGACTACAAATAGTGGAACTTTGCAGAAGGTGAGAAATTGGGAGGTGGAGGGTTAATTATTGTTATCTAAGAAGAATTTTATTGTGAGGATAATCTCAAAGTATTCCCAGATGTCAGATTTTCCTCTTGCTGGCTTCATTTCAGACAATCAAGTTTATTTGTGTAGCAGGTTTCAGCAACAATTCAGTTCAAAGAGATTTACATCATAAAATCACAAAAATATAGTTATTAAAAAAACAACATAATCTACAATTGAGAAAACCAGTAACAAACAATACATTTTGATGAGTGCCATGAATACACATCGAATATGTTGGTCAATGTTCATTTTATTTGGCCACTGAAGACAAATATCCTCTGATGCGTGACCAAATGGACAACAACACATGACACAGCAAGGCTCATTGCGCTTTTATTTTGAAAACCGACACGCAAAATGAAGCAGTCACGTGACCCATGCAATGCGTGGCATCGTTTATTGCCAGTTACATGGTTTTCAGCAAGAGGACACAAGCATTATGTCTATGGACACAAGCCTCGAAGCGGGGCTTCATCGGACACGCTCCCTTTTTACTCGGTACACGCCTCGAAGCCTGGTTTCAGATAGCCCATCACGACCAACAGTAAATCATGAAAATAAAATGGACACATGCATTTTTTTCATGCTGTTTGACATGAAATCAGGATAAATTTTGTCGGTTTTCGTCAAGTAGGATTACCGACATTGTTTCTGTTTGGTAAACAGTAACGGGAGAGATTTCTTTTTAAAGTCAGTTTTTATTACTGTCTTCACTAACTGTGCTGTGCCTTTAAGCAATTTGGGACATTTGATAAGTCTTTGGAAGCTTTTGATTTATTGATGACTTGATGACAAAAATCTTAATTTTTCAGGTATGTATAAAAATAAACTTGTATGTGAGGTAAAATGGGTTCAAACTATGATCAACTATGGATCAAATATAAAGGAAATCTAGTAAGTTTTGTTTCTTTCAAGATAAAGTAGTTCTTTAGATTACAGGTTTATACACTTCTAAATTGCTCTCTTGGTTTAGTCCATTTTGTGCAATCTGAAGGTGAGGAGCAATGTTTTGGTCTCTTTAGATGTGTAAGACACATCATATGCTGGTAGTTCCTTGAGGATAGACTCATGAACATTGATTGCCAGGTTGCAAGAGGCTTTCATTAGCTTAGCGGTCACTGTATGATCCTTTGTAAGCTTGGCCAATAATCTCCAACAGCAATGTATGGAGTAGTACACCAAATGCTAATGGATTCACTTTTGATGTTTGACCACTCATGAGATTTTTTTTTTTTCATCAAGATCATGTTTTTGTTTTCTCTATATTCTTCAGATGAATAGTTTGTTTGAAAGTAAATAGGGTGCACTTACCCATAACAGAAACGGTTTGTTATTATTTCAGCTTAAATTTAGCTGCAGATTCTGTCTATGAACTTAAATCCTTAACTAATCAGTTTGATTATTTTATATGTGATTATTTTTTATCTAAAATAACAATTCTAAATATTTGAAGAGCTTCGGGACTGAAAAAGATGCTTCTTCAAGTGTAAGCTAGAAGGAAGCAGGCCAAGCTCCAGTATAAACAGAAGATTGAGGAATA
>NW_015116347.1:12939-16706 GCF_001443285.1 Poecilia latipinna | reverse complement strand
ATAAATCTGTTAGGGAAGTCAGCATTTATACTGGATTTCAGCATTTCTCCCCTTAGGAGCTTATTTCTAATAAGCCACTAAAGGAAGCTTATTTCTCTTATTGCTCCCACGTCATGTATATAATCTTAGTTTGTGATCAGCTTCAGTCTAGATCTACACCATAACAGCTGTGATCGTCTTTGCAACCTTAGAGGTCATACCAAGATGCAAGACTTGAAAGGATAGATGTCCTGAGGCGCTTCAGTGAACAGGATCAGGTGCCAGTCAAGGCTGGTAGCACATCAAATTGAACTCAAAGAAAAAGGTCAGACTTTGTTTTTCAAGCACCAAGTTCCAAATTAGTTTGTTCAACCTAACTTAGCTATCCTAAAATGTAATATGTATTTTATGTAAAGGGGTGGTATTATGTATTTTCCAGAGACTTGGTGACATTTTATAGCACAATCAACTGTTACCTTCAGTTGTTTTTAAAAAATTATATTCACAAACAAACATGAACATTAAAAAAAAATCATGTTATTTGATGCCTCTGTCTCTTTAAGAAGCTCTTTCTCTTTCGGACATTCTGCCTTCAGTCAGTCATCACAATGCTTGTCACTATGCAATCACAAACTGCTCTTAGGAACATTGGACAGGAAAATACTTTGTATGATGAGCTGAGCAGACTAGCCGTTCCACCAGGTGTGTAATTGCTGCTGCTGCTGGAGCTGAGTAATACCCTGCTTTAAATACTAATGTAAATGTCCAAAATCTGTCATAAAGGAAGTAGTGTTGATTAGTAAAATTAAAATGCTAAGAGTAGATTTTTGATGTGGTGGCAGCTATGGAAAGTTATTTTTAGGTGAGGCTTAATGGTTATTATGGTCACACCTGGTTATCTGGTCTCACCAGAGTGGCTTGAGCTCTATGAATTGACAGATGGTAGTTTAGGTATTGTGTATGGACATGTTGGTGTAGAAAGAATCTACTGGCTCAATATGGTGTAAATGAAAAAAAGGTGCATTTTTATGTTTTATTTGTGCAGCATTATCTAAGGAAATTGACAGATCTTGTTATGAATCTTTCATTATTTTCATTATTTTCCTTCAACAGTGGATGTTGACAGAATTTCAAATGCTGTTTTTCTGAAAAGGATACAAATGGACAACTATGACAGTTATTCTCTTTAGCCACCAGAATTAGGTTTTGTGATGTTTGCTTTTTTAAAAAGAAAATCTTGAATTGCTAATTTAAATTATTTGCTGCCTTTGACACCCTACATTGATGTGTGATGCTGTTTAACTTTAGTTTGTGTCTGAATTAATCTTTTTTCCCAAACAGGTTTAATATCAAATGTTAGCTTCATCTGCACTTATAGCACATAGATATTTGAGTAAATAAGTAACCAAAGAAAATAGAAAACACAATCCTGCCTATCAGGTTTCTCAACATTCTTGTATTTGTTTCATTGCTCATTAATTGCCTAATCACCTCCCTACTGTCTCTTTTTTTCCCAATCTGTGACTTTCTGACTAAGAGGGCAGAACTCACAGCTGGCGTCTTAAAACAACCAATTAATCTTATTTTACAGCATTGTTATGAGCTAGCTATCCTTCATTAGCAGCCCAGTTAGCTTTCATAGCTTGATCTTTTACTTAAGCAATCATAGCTTTGAGTAATTAGTGCTGTTTATTAGTTCTAGGGAGAAAGAATACTTGCCCTCTTTTTAATTTTGCAGTGTTTAATTGAAGGTGTGTAATATGAAAAGGAAAATAAAAATCCAAACCTTCAAAGTGATTGTCCCCAAATTACTTTCATCTTCTCTATCTATCGCTATTGAGTGGAAGATAGGAAAAGCCCTTCTATCATCCACTCACTTCTATCCGCTTGTATTAATTGAACCTGTTTGAGCTTGCTACCTGTATAAAAAACACCTGGCTACACACTCAGACTCCAACTTTCCTATCGAGGAAAAGACCAAGCACCTGCCTATGGACACCAGAGAGAAAATTGTAGACCTGCTCAAGACTTGGGTGGACTACAGCAGTGTTCCCCAACCTTTTTATTCCCGCGGACGGTCAAGACTTGGAAATTTTGCTGCAGCCTGGGGGAGGGGGGAGGAAGGGGGTGAGAACCGTCAGATAAGGCTCTGCCTTACCTGGAGTTCCCGCTAAATCCTGAATATACCCAATTTGGGTTGTCTTGGCCCTTTTATCGCAGCCTGTGGGGGTTTTCCCTGACTGGGAACGAGAATACAACCTGCTGAATGTGACAGGTTGCCAATCGGAAAGCGCGGTGACGTAAGAACAGAGGGGAATCTCAAACAGCCGACATATCGGCGCAACTGAGAGTCCGGTGGATATCGGAGATATGTGGAATGTTTATTATATGTAAAGGTCATTATTATATATGTTTATTATGTTTATTCAGTTAAAAATGTTAATATTGAAAAAACACAGTCACCTCCAAATCATAGCGCAGTAAATAAAGCGGCTGCTCCCGTCGTCTTTTATCCACCGCCTTTTCTTTTTGTTACTAAAAATGAGTCCACAAACTATCGCTATTGTTTCTACATCGTCATCCGTGTTTGGTTATTCTAAATTCCCGTTTGCTATGTTGGGAGTTTTACTGGATTATCCTCTGGAATCGGGATGTTCGTGAGTGGAATCGGTTCGTGCGGTGTGCTGCTCCTCCCGTGTGGCTGGAGACACAAACCGATTGAACCTGTTGTACTTTTATCAGCTCTGTGGTCACAGAGGTTTGGAGAATCGGCCAACAATTCTTAAATCTTGCCGCCTAAACCAGACTTAAGGCTCACAAACTCTACACATCTCCTCTTGACCACTGCCCAAACGCTCTGACTCTGGTCGCTATGGTAACGTTTACATATCCCTTCAAGATAAGATACAGATGCGCCACAAAAATGAACATTTTACTTTCGTGAAAATTTTAACTCACCGTAACGACTAACGGGAGCCCTGAGTTTGTTTCTCTGCAACGAGACGGTCCCATCAGGGAGGGATGGGAGACAATAACACACGAAGTGTTGCTTATATCCACAGCCTGCTTGGTCTCTAGTGGCAAAGCAGCTTGAAGCTTCATTGCCTCATTAGCAGCCGGTCGCTGCATGTTTCACAGAGCGGGTTTGTAATGTGGGACTCACCTACCGGTCCGGGATAAATCCATCCTCCTGTCTCTTCTCTGGGCCTTTTCCCCTTTTCAAAGAAACTTTCCAAAGACACCTGATCCGTTTCTTACTCATTTTGCTGCTTGTGGGCTCAGCGTTGGCGCGCAAGTAACCAAGAGAATCCGGTTAAAGGATTTTCAAAATAAAAGATCCTCCAGACTCAATACATAAAATGGAAATATTTAATTATTTCTTGCGCGGCCCGGTACCAATTGGTGCATCGCGTTGGGTACGATGCACCATGGGGACCAGTGGACTACAGGACCATAGGCAAACAGTTTGGGGAGTATTTGGGCTATACAGAACATCTCATGTATCAATGATCATGAGAAAGGTAAGGCATACACCCAGAACTATATTAGAGGACTGATCTAAACAGAGCTGATACTTCTCAAAGTTTACCATTAACAACGCGATGTACCATCGTGGACTGGCATATAAGCCCCCCCCCCCTCAACCCAGCACATGGACAGGCTTTGCCAGTGGCAGTCTGGCCATCTGGATGACCCGTAGAAGCATGGGAGGAGGTCATATGGTGAGATGAGATGAAAATATAACTTTTTGGATTAAACTCCACTGTTTAGAAGAATGTGAATAATCC
>NW_015116347.1:0-9677 GCF_001443285.1 Poecilia latipinna | reverse complement strand
AATCCCAAGAACAACATCCCAGCCATGAAGTGCTGGAGTTGAAACTTCATACTAAAGGAGTTCTGTTCTACAAAGGGAATAGGACAACTGCACCGTGTTGTGGAAAGTATGGATGGTGGCATGTATCAGGAGATTTTTTGACAACCTATCCTCAGTACATCATTAACAATGGATTGTGGCTGAGTCTTTTAGCTTGGCAATGACACAATACAGCCAGGGCAACTAAAGGGTGACTCCGAAAGAAGCACTTCGAGGTCCTGGAGCAGCCTAGACCATATCCAAGCCTGAATCCAACAAAGTCTTTGAAAGGAGCTGAAACTCTGTGCTGCATTAATATACAAAGTCACTCTTGACTTTAAACTTCCCAAAGTTGTCTGCAGATGCTTAAAAAAAAAACTAAGTATCAACCATGTGATTGGTCGAGTTATTTATGTTAACAAGCAATTAAACTTGTGAACCTAATAAAGTGACTGAGTGTAATTAGCAGAAGGAAAATGTTTTATACAGGACTCTCCCCATATTGAGATGTCCTTTCAAGATAAAAGACATGACAGGAAATTAATCTGCTCTAATTAACACTCTGTCAAAATATGCTAACGATTTTATCCAGGCTTTGGAAATCAGAATGAGATGTTTGCATGTACATAAATACTAATATGATCACTCCTAACCTTAGATGAAAACATCTTAGAAAGGGAGCCAGAATTTCTGGATATACTCATTGATTATATATGTGCATGTGCAGTCTATTGTGATGCTTCTGAATGAAGGATTGTTTGCTAGAGAGCATTTTCTGGGTGCCATGCCATCCTACTGATTTTGATTTAGATCAAGGTACAAAATGGATCTTGTTATGTAGGTGATTGTTAATAATGCTGTCAGGTATTTTCCTCCTATTTATGTGTTTTTATAAAAGTACATGTTTTTCCAGTTTCAGGCCTTTGATGTCACTAAATTAGAATAGCATAGTTCAATCAGTACTCTTGTCTAGAAATAGATCCTGTGCAGCCTCACCTCATCATGTGAGACGATAATCACTGTGTCCTTATATCATCTGTTGTCATTACACGTTGATCATTAAAACTGCTTAGCATGGGGCCGAGCCACAGCTGTAGACATGTGGCTGTGTGTAGGGATCCTCCAGCCTTTTCTCCTGTTTGACATAAAAGCTCTGTTGATGCCAGATGAGCTCTCTCTGAAAGCTTGATGTAGACTGGTCAATCCTCACGGGTTCACCTGTCAACCAGTGTTTCTCGTTGCCTTCTAAAGCAACACTGACACTTCCTCTGTCCCTTTCCTCCACTACTCTGCTGTCAGTTTTTTTCTGTCCTTCACATCCCTTACTGACTCACTGACTCCTATCACTAGTATGGGGTTAATGATGCTGCTTCCTTGCTGGGTCACGTCTTTCCAAGAAACCAGGTTCCTGAACACTACTTATTTGCCTTTTTGTAATACATACTTCTATAAAAATGCACTTTAAAAATGTCTTTTTACTGTTAGTATTAGCAACTACCACTTGTTTTGAATTTTGCAGCAAATGCTTAATGGAGAGTCTGATTCTTTTTTCAATAGACTACAAGGATTATTCCATTACCCTGGATTTCGTTTGGTTTTTCTGGACCAATGGAGAATTTTATCGCAGCCAAGTCTTAAATTTATCTTTTACGCTGACATAAAGCCACTGTGATTAATCAGCCTCCTATTTTTCCAGCTTGCTTTGATTAACTGCTACTCTGCAGAATCTATATGTGACTAAACAACACACAGACATGCCATTTATCAGCAAAATCTAATGTAGGTAGGAAAGTTCAAACATAAACAGCATAAGGGTAATTTATGAAGCCACTCCTGTAGAAGAAGCTACCATGTATATAATATGATTATGTGGCTTTCAAAAGGGGGAATTACTTCACAACTTTTTTGGCACTGTTCCAACAAATCCTACTGTGTTGCATAGCGGTGCTCTAAATGCCAGATTAAGGTTGGAACTGAATGATGGTATTAGGATTAAATGCTGTACTTCAATAAAAAAAAAAAAAAAAAACACAAACTCTTTAGTTATTTCCAATTATGCTAGACAACTTCATTAATCTTGTTAAGCAGTGCATTATGCATGTGTTTTAAAATTTCCTTGTGCCCTGCAAATGAAGTTCATGTCTTTGAACTAAGCATATTTTTGTGACAGTAGGGAATAGTTGTGAATTAGAAGTGAGATGACTGGTCATCAAATAATTCTGTAAGGTGGTGGAGGAGCTTGACTATTTTTTTCACAGATTTTCCATCTCATACTGTTATGACATAGTGACAGTTGGAAAAAAATATGTAAAAGTAAAAATACAAACAAACCACAAAACATGAATTCTTTAAAATATCAAACATATTTTTCAGGACTCCGTTAATTTTTTTCAGTTACATTCAAGTCCACATGTCACTCAGAGTTCTAAACCTGTTTTATTACTTTGTTCTAGGCTCATTCGATTTCCTAGTTAAAGCTCAGTGTTAATGCTAATGGATAGGTGCATCAGTTCAGACACTAAAGGTGATTGCCAGTCCAAAGCGGACTTGTCTCATGTGAAAACCCATCTCCAGATGGAGATGGGTTTTCACAAGATTTAGAGAGGAAGTGCTGTATATGTGAAGATACATGTCCATACCAAGCCATTTGGCTTGGAATTGTAGAGAGGTAAGCACTGAGATCCTGTCCATTTGGAAGACTGACAGCGTGATCATGGCCCTTTTAATCACATCCTGCTGTCTCATTAATCAAAGCAAGCACTATTGTTAAATGTTATGCCCCTGTCCATCAATGCATTAGCACATTTACATTAATAATTTGGCTAACCTTCAAGAGAAGCTAATTTAATTAAGAGGTTTTAGTTTATCCACGGTGTTGTTGTTTTTTTCTTAATCTATTTGATTTTCTTTTTTTTTTTTTTTGCCGCACAAATGGAAACGTCATTACAAGGGAGGAGATTCCAGAGAATGAGATGTTATAATGCATTTTTTTTATATGCATCTGTTTTAGGATTTTTGACATTTAGAAAATGGATAATTAATTCCTCCAGAAAACTTTTGAGTTTAAGGTATGTCGAATTTCACAAAATTTGGATTAGTTTTTGAGAAATTAACCAAAGATAAAGAAAAAAAAAGTATAGTAGGCAATTAGCTATATCTCCAAAACATTACTATCATTTGGAGTAAGGTCTGATCAATTTACTGGGTCAGTTTTTAAGCATTCAACATTTTTGGTATTTTGTGTATTAAATGTACATGTTTATAGCTTTATGTCAAAGGTGATTTTTGCAAATGAAATCTAGACAGAAGCTAATACATATTTTCAGAAAGATAGTTGAAAAATGTTACTTTATTTCACTTAAGAAACCATTTTGCTTAAATGTTAGTCTGACTACTTTCACTTACAAAAACTGAGATGTTCTATTTGTCCATTCCCTGTTCGATTAGATACTTGTATATCACAGGAAAATCTTTATTTGTTTGTGGGAATTATTACCTCACATCAAAACATAAATGGAAATGTACACTAATTACACAAGTTTGACAGGAGACTTTGAGTAAATATTGATTGTAACTCTTCACCTGTGAACTTTAATTGCTGCTTCTTTGCTCTCATGTACTTTGACATAATGCACTGATATTATGTTTGCATACAATGGGTTTCCTTCAGCCAGAGCTGACAGCGAAGCGAGGTGAAGCCGGGGACAAACAAACCTCACAGATTCTGTGGCATCAATCGACTCCTGCCCAGATATGACCAGACGACATCTTGTTTATCGATTTAGCCTTCAATCATCACAGAAAACCATGCTGATAAACTGTGGTTAGTTTCACGTTTGAAAATTGTAAATAAAATTTAATCAGATTTTTTTTGTGATGTTATAAAGGACCCAATCAGTATGTTACCTGCAGTAGACAGCTTGTCTTGTCACTTTGTTTTAAAGTAATGTTTATGAAATTATACAGTGCCTTAATTTTTCCTCATAATCGGTCTGTTTAATGGTTGGTTGACTTGCGATTAGCTGCAGTTTGGTCCAAAGGAATTTCAGTTTCCACTGCAGATAGGAGATTGTGTCCAATGCACTGTGGTGAGCTTTCTTTAGGAACAGTGTTTTTAATTTAAATTAATTTAAATGTGTGCAAAACGTTAATCCTCTAATGTAGAAAAAACACAATTCCGAAAGTGCGTTATTCCCATTAAATAAGGAACAATTAAAATCATATCTAAGTCATGAAAAATAATTTCCCTTTGGAAACACTATAATCCCAAACTTAAAATTGTACACATCTCCAACCTTAAATTTATTTATTTATTTTATTATTATTTATTCATTGGGGAAATAACTGTTTTTAGCAAAATCACTGATACTGGAATTAAAATCAACATGATTGAAGCATTAGCATAATGGTCCACCCAAACTTCTTCTTTGTGCAATAATAAGAGAACATCCCATTCAAAACATAGAGATGTGTGTTCATCTTCCTCAGTCAGAAAATGATTGCAAGAAAATATCTTCTGGTTGCAGGTCTTAAAATTGCTCATATTTATACAAAGACTAATAATTTAGTTAAATGTACTAGAACTATAAAAACGGCGAGGCCAGGTAAAAATCCAAAACTGTCACCCTGAATAAAAAGAGAAGTATGGCTGCAGCTAACTGTTAGCTGAGTCATCTATTATTCTACTGATTATTCTGCTTGACTGGACAAAAGAACTTGGAATATTATGCAGATGTTTCATTTAAGCGCTTATGTAATACAATATTTGAAATACATAAGGAAATGCAAATTAATTAAATTTTTTTAGTAAAAGAATCTGTCCAAAGTCAACATGTAAAAAGTTCAGATCTTTTTGCTTAACCAATACAGTGGAGGGCTGATCTGTTGACTAGTATTTCTGTTAACTAGTCAATAGAAAAACTAATTGAATAGCAATAATTGAATAGCGAACAGCACTTATTAGATATTTTTATTATTTTTTTAAATTATAATTATTATTATTTTTTTTTTTTACAGAATTTGAGCCTGGTGAAGCTAAAACTGTCATTTAAGGAATTATGGGTAGAACAAATTTAAAAAGTTTTTTTTTTTTTTATCTTAATTGCAAAAGGTGTTTTGTAAAGTTTTGGCTCATGTACTGCTTTGAGGATGGTGGTGTTTTGGCAAATTGACTTCTTTTTTAGTCTTTATGTCATAAGGTGTGAGGTTGTTGATGGTGAGGAGAGACGCTGAGACCCAGGTTATGGTGATGATGATGGTTTAATGAAGAGATAAAGCACACAAACAGTCCAAGGCAGGCAGCACGGCAGGAACAAGCACGCAGCTAAATACCGGTAGCAACTGTCAAAACGGACTAGACGGGACAAACACAAACCAGGACTTTACAGTTCTACTGGCGAGTGAGACGGAAACATACACAAACGACGAGGACCCGACGAGGAACACAGACAACGGGAGGGTTTAAATACACACGGGGTAATCAAGGGAATGAGACACACCTGGGGAGCAATCAACGGGGAGGACAGGACAGAGACTCACAGGGAAACAGGACTGAACACAGAAAACTCAAAAATAAACACAAAAACACGGATCGTGACACTTTATGCTTTATTAAATTACTAAATTGACACTTATTTCAATAATCGATTAATCACAATTAATCCAATTACTTGTTTCAGCCCTAAAATAAACAAAAAAGCTCACTGCTAAGCTATGCAAATTAGTTCGTCTGCATTTATGTTTCTGTACTATAAGGTGATGTTATTTGATCCTTTTACCAGGGGTTGCTACCCCTCTGGTGTGTGCTGTACATTTTCCCCAGCTGAGTTAATAGGTTAGCAATAGGTTCATTCTCTACATGCCCTTCTATATGACACCATTTTGTTGCTGCTAACACAAAAATAATCCTGTTTTTAGATGAGAACAAATGACTTGGAGGATACAAAAAAACATCATTATGGAAACTCATCATGAAAGCACCTAATTCAGTAAGAATACATTTCTCTCCTGCCACTTCTAAATAGTCAAAATTTAAAGTGGATAAATGGGGCATCATTTGGCTGATTGCACTCAGTGAACTGATCAAATGGTAGGCCAGGCTGCAAGTGTCACTGGCTGTGTGAAGGCTCAGTGGGCAGGACCAATAAGGCCTGATGGGGCTCAAGTCTACCTGGAAGTGTCTGGGAGATGATGTGATTGTTGCTGATGATGTGGGGTAATGGATGAGTATAGCTTTTAGTCTACCAGCCGTTTTCCCTGGTTGTCTGCCTGTAGTGGAGAGAGATCTCATTTTGTAAACACCTCCAGAAAGTTACTCTGAAAGCACTGGGGCTCTTTTCATTCGTCTGACTAAATAACACCCCACCAAAGGTGTGTGTTTGTGTGTGTGGGTGTGTTTATAATGAGAGCTTCTTTTGCTGATCCCAGACCACCTTTTTGGCATTTGTGCCACAGCTATTTTGTGTTTGATAATAAATAACTGCCCTGGAGTTAGTTTATATTCTTAGTGCAAACGAGCTCCTGGACTGCATAAAGCTGATGATCGATTGTGCGCTCCCCTGATAGTTTTCAAATATACAGTATTTAAATGAATGAGACTGTGCAACAGCCTGAAGCAAAATTCTAAGGTAATGATTTATGTCTAGTGGCACCTCAGCTTCAATACAGCCCATTTCTCACCTTTCTGTAACATTACCTAATGGCATTTGTTTTTACTAGATGCACCTGTATAGATCAGGTAACATGAGTAGGACTGTGGTGTGAGCACATGCTGTACAATTTAAGGTTCTGCTCAGTTGATGCCGAATGTTCAACGTCAACTAAGTTGAACCATTTAACAACTACCTCAAGAAATATTTAGACAAATTACTTACATGTCATGCGTGTGATTTAAAATGCCAAATAAAAAAAGTTGGCGCTATATCCACATAGGCGTTTTGCACAGCTGAATGGTTTCAATGGGAGATTGAAGTATTTTTCAAACATGCGTGGAAGAACCAAGGCAACACTCCAGGTCTGTTTTTGATTAGAGAATAATTTTATAACATGATGTAAAGTAAAAAAAAATGATTTGACATAATACTTACCCCTTCAAAGAGGTAGCAAACTTATTGAAAATTAAATCAATAACCATTAAAACCTTTTGTGCTTATCTCAAGGACCCTTCCTAATTATTCTAATTAATCTGTCATACAGAGCATCAGAAATGCCTTTCTTCATTGCAGTTTATTGACTGCCTGAGCACTCTGGTTTCAAATCCAGTAGTAGCAAGAGATCAATGGTATTCTTCAGCTTGGAGGCCTGCATGTTGTGATTGCATCTTGGTGGTAGCTCTTTGTCTGCCTCGCTAACAGAGGAAAGAGGCGTCAGTGTTTTAACCTTTGATTTATGTTATTGATCCAGGAAGTTTAAATGTGTGAATCAAATACACTGCTCTTAAAGTCGTCAGACACACAGGCCCATCTGTGGCCTGTGATCTCTGTGTCTGTCCACTTAACCTCACCCAAAACTGCCACATCAAATGAAATGGAATACGACCCCCGACCAGTTCTACAGTTGGACACAAACACTGTTAAGTGTCTGCATGTCTTCCTGCTAAAACGAGGTTCTGTAGGAGACATCTTCCTGCTAAAAGTGAGTTTTGCTTTCCAGTTTTGTCACATGTATTTCAGTATGAGAAATGTCTGCAAAGTACATTTAATTAATTGTCCAATATGTCCACATATTTGTTAAGGAAGATGTTATGACTCCACACAGTCATCTGGGTTTCCTCAGAAAAATCTTGAGCAATTGATGCAATAAACTGATTCATTGCTTAGAATTCAGAACATCAGTTTCTCCTGTTTTTGCATTAAGATGACAATTTCTGTATAGAAACTGGATCTTGAAGTGCTCTGAGATTTTTTGTGAATCACACTTGTATTTATAAAGAATTTTGTTTTTAACAGTTTCATTAACCAGTGTTGGCATCTATAAAACTGCATTTCATACTTCACGATATTTCCTCATGATTTCAGTAGTAAACATACATTGAAATCAGTTAAATGAAAACTTGAGGAATGTGAACATTTCACTATACCAGTTTAAGTCCTTAACATCATAATTATTTTCCAACGCTTGTTTGAGCCACAGCTCCCACATTAGCATCAGTCAAACCATGTGGATGGTTAGTGTAGAACACCTTGCATTTAGAACCTGTTTTATATTCAATTAATTTTCTCCCTAATTGTGTTTAGGAATTGTGTTCCAGAAATTTCTGCAAAATCCACATTGGGAAAATACCTTATCCTGTATATTCTTTACTGTTTTTAAAAAACAGTCCAGTAGAAATGCTGGTCTTTGTTTCATTCCCATTTGTTTTATGACTATTTTCAGCCTTCAAGTGTCCATAGTCACAGTTTACTCTATTGGGCGACTGAGATGTTTAGAAACTGGAAAAAGGTTTTTCTAAAAGCCTGCATTTTAATTCCATATCTTATATTTTTCTGAGGTTTTTTTAAATACTGTGGATGGGTACGGTATTTGTGTAGGAGCGACAGTCCACACAATACCTTGTAAAACACATGACAGCATAGATAAAGTTAGCAGCTCTCTGCCTGTTGACACCTGGGTTCACTCAAATTACCCCATAAATAAAGGCAAGCTTATGCAGTAGAGTACTTTAAGAGTTAGAGACTGTTTATCTGTGCATGTCAGGAGAGTATTTCACTGATTTACGACTATATATAAAGATCTACTGAATAATGCTGAAAAGTCCAATTAAAACAGATCTAGCTTCTCTGGTTGTTTCTTCAGAGGCAACACTATAAAAAACAATTAAAGAAAATTATTAACAAATAACGTTTAGATGGTTTACTTTGTTGATATCCTTGTCTTGTTGCTTCTTTGTATTATATTGTTCAGTGCTTATTGTACCATTTGTGTCCATTATATGGAGTAGAATCCCAAAACTGGTTTGAGTTGTACATTTGGAAGTATTTGGGTTCTTTCTTTAAGAACAGGAGGAATATAAAGTCTTAACACATGGTAGAAGTGTCGTTTTGTCAAAGTGACGAAGATTAGATACAGGCTTTACCCATGCCACCACCTGAATACTGTATAAGCTCCACGCTTTTTTTTTTTTAGTGCCAGCTTTCCAGTTTGCAATGCTCTATTAGACAAAATGTCCATCTGCCAATATATTAAAAAATGAATCTATGCAGGTTATTAACATGCCCTTGGCAAAAAGGGTCTGGTTCTGTGGGGGCAAGCATCTCCATAAATCGCAGCAGAGGCAGTTTTATTACAGGTTGTAAATAGAAGCCGCTGCCATATTTTAAGACAGCCATCACTAACGCATTCTGATTCTTATTACTTGTCTGTTCTTTGACTCGTGGGGCCATTCACAGACACATTCTGGGCACAAGTTTATGTGGTATAAACGATTGATTGTAAAGGAATGTATTCTTGGTGTAATTGCGCCTTCAGCTTCCGCCGCACTTTTGACTTCAATCCCAGTTTTCATATAAATTGCAACAAGCCCAGACTGTTGCTGAATGGTGACATGTAAAACTCAAATATAGATTTCTGCTGCAGGAATTGATTGAATAGCTGTACTGCACACCATTTTATTTCAATCTGGAAAGACTCAGATGGAGAAAAGGGAACAATTAAAAGATTTA
>NW_015116346.1:38535-38986 GCF_001443285.1 Poecilia latipinna | reverse complement strand
GTCACTTTACTTATTAGATAGGACTGGAGTGTCACTGAGAGTCGTTCTAGTAGATTACTGTACGCTGTCAGAATAGCATACATGCAGTGAGTACCATGCCTGCGCATGAAGAAGTCGGACAGTCAGAGGAGTTGTCAGTTCACCATATGCAAGAAGTTATGATAACAATAAGTCATTAAATTGTTTTCCATGATAACTTTATAGATATACAAGCGTTGTCCTGGTTTCAAAATGTATTTAAAGCAAGGTCTGGCTGCAGCTGCAGTCAACTACAACACACGCCCGTGTAAAACTCCTTAACCTATTTAACCACTAAGGATGCCATACAACTGTTAATAAAGTGTATGATGATCTACGTCATGATTCTATGTTGCTAATTAAAAAAATTATATGGTAATGACGTGTCTGACAGATATAGCCGTGAGTTTGTGCCAAGCATATGACGATCTGA
>NW_015116346.1:29643-34932 GCF_001443285.1 Poecilia latipinna | reverse complement strand
TCTCGATACACTCTGGTCTTGGTCTTGTCTTGGTCTCGGGTTAGGTGGTCTTGACCACAACACTGGCACAGAGTTCTGAAGCTTCTGACTCAGCTGCTGCACACAGAGGCATCTGTAAAATAGTAGATGGTTGAGAAAACATGTGTTTGTGTTTGGTGTCTGTCTGCTCTCAGAGCTCAGCGCAGACACTGCAGGACTTAAAGAGGTGCAGGCTGGAACTGCGAAAAGAGGGCAACACTCTCATCGACTTCTTTTGTGAAGACAAGGACACCTTCAAGCTGGACGAGTGTTTCCGGATCTTTCAAGACTTCTGCATTAAATTCAACAAAGCTGTAAAGGTCAGTGTGAGTGGAAAGATGCTATATTTTCACTGTTTAGCAGCTATGGTAGAGATTATTAAACAGTCAAAATGCATTCATCTTTTATTGCAATAACAAAAAAATTTGGAAAATCCAGAATTTAATTAGAGTTTGTTTATTCAGTGGAGGAAAAACATATATATACAGTACATTTAGTCAGAGCAATAATGAAAAAGTTAGAAGAAGCTTCAGTGTGGTGAAAAAATCCCCATCTCAGTGGTAGAAAACAACGGTCATTGTTTTAGAGTGAAATTATGCTTCACTCTAAAAAAAGTGTAATAAATTACATTTTTAAAAGAGTGATTTATTTCAACTTGTTTGGAACTTTTTGGTCACTGCTTCATTTTGTGTGTCTGATTTCAAAATAAAAGCACAATGAGCAGTATTGCTTCATAGATTGTTGTAGGTAGTTTGGTTATGCATCAGCAGAGATAGTAAGTATTTTTCATCAGCAGTAGCTGAAATAAGTCCAACAAAAAAGAGAAAAACCTCTCACATATGAGAATACTTTGAAAACACAGCTCACAAAAAGATTCTGTTTAAATAGAAATAAACACCATGAAGCTGCCTAACCACAACTAACCACAAAATACTTCAATCTGTTTGTACTTGTTATACTTTAATTTAAAATATTCAATCTACATTTGAAGTGCACCAAACAAAGTAATAAAGAGCTTCATTACCAGGAGCCTTTGTCTGTCTGTATAAATGACCAATCAGAGTTAGTCTTCTGTAAACTGTCTGGTTCTGCACTGAAAATGAACTGTGTAATTTTTGTGTTGGCCAGTATTGAGTGTTTGTCAATATTCAGCGAGAGACACTGCCTTGTACGAGTATCCAGACTTTTTTACTTTTTTCGTATATTCTAAAGTGGCAACCACAAACCTCAGTGCATTTTATTGGAACTTTTTTATGATAGACCAACATGAAGTTGCTTGTTATAGAGAGGTAGGAGAAAAAGTATACATGCTTCCAAACATTTTCTTTTTTTTTTCTTTTTTCTTTTTTTACAAATAAATATGTGAAAAGCGTGTAATTGTAATGGTATTTACAGGTTGTGTACATCTCTCATTACTCATAATTCCTAAAGTTTTCCTGCTCTGTTTCGTCTCAGGACAACAGGGAGCGTGAGCTGAAGGAAGCAGTCAGACTGCGGCGGCTCAGGGAGCTGGAGGAGAAGCGCTTTGTGTGGGCCGCTGAGGATCACAGCAATGTCTTCGGCCGCAGCAGCAGCGAGAGCGACGTAGAAATGCTCACCAAGGAAGGCCTGCTGGACTTCTTCCAGAAAAGGTCCCAGAGTCCAAACAGTCCGCTCGGACGCTCCGCCAGCGCCCGCCGCCACCGTCACACTATGACCTCCATAGTAGACCGCGAGCTCCAGGGTTACCTGGAGCTGTTCGGAGGCGCAGGGAACCCCACCAGCTACTCCAGGTTCTACAGCCTGCCCCGGCCCGGCCGGCCTCTCCACAGGAACACCGTACCGTGGATTCTTGGTCAGGATGACAACAGAGAGGCGACGTCTCCACATGCAGAAACGGAGCCTGTTGGCTCTCTGGCCAGCTTCTCTTCCTCTGGCTCCAACGATAACGAAGTCGTCAACGACAACAATAATTACTCGTCTGTTTCGGAGAGCAGCGCTTTGCCTCGCCCCTTCTGTGTCTTTCAGAAGCCCGCCTGCCTTCCCAACCCAGCTGTTACTGGCCTCATGAATGTTAGCGTGGACAAGCACACTTTAGTTCAAGCTCCTCAAAGTTTTGACCTGCAGAGCCCAAACAACAACAGCGACCATAAGCACTTTGTCAGCCGTGGCGACGTTGTGGTAACTGAACTTGAACAGGAGGCAGAACGTTCTCCCAGACATCAGGACAAGTTCGTCTTTGATGAGGTTTTGGAGAAAAGAGCTGATCCAAAGGCAGGGGAAGGTAAAGACAAGACAGGAGATTCCTCTGAGAGGGAGAGAGATGACAAGGACTGCAGCACAGTTTCATCCACAACCTGTGATACTCCCCTTCCTCTGGATACCTCTGGGTCCAACAAGAAGCCTATGTTTTACATAATAGACTGCACCGAAACAGACTGCTCCGTGGTGCTGGATTATTCCGAGGCTGAAAGCTCATCTCTCACCAAAGAAGGTCTTCAGTTTGTTCCTCAGTGGGGCAAAGATTTGGAAAGCCAGCAAGGTCCAAATTCCTCCTGCAACGACCAGTCCATCTCAACCAGTGAGCTCTCAGCGCCCAAATCTGCAGACGTGACATCTGTGGCTGCATCTGCCACCACAGAGGACTGGGACACAGAGAGCTGTGACACGGCAGAGGGGAAACAGGCTGCAGAGAAGGACCAGAGAGCAGGCAGAAAACCGCTGAACTCAAAGAGCAACAAAGTGTCAAAGGGCAGCGGGGGTCGAGGGGTTCGGACTTTGACCAGCGGCGAGAGCCAAGGAGTCCGGAAAGTTGTCCCCATCAGCAGGGTGAACAGGACGGGCAGCAGCAGGAGGACAGACAGAGCTTCAGTCCAGAACAGCGGAGAGGCACACCGACACCTCCGTGACCAAAGCACTCCTGCAAGAGGAAGAGCCGAGAAGACAGCGAGACCGCCTCGACACTCAAGCGTTCCTCCTGATGAGTCCAAGGTCCAGAGGGGGGGTGGCCTTCTGGGGGGAGTGTCTAGATGGGCGCGAGATTCAACGCCGAGGAAAGCTTCCCTCCACAAGCCGAGCGCCAAACCGCTCAGAAACATCCCAAAGCCTGTACATGAGGAGAAGATGTGCCGCTCCACCATGAGGGCTCTGGCTCAGGCCCAGGCTCAGGCTGGACCCCCCGGGGGGCCTTCCTCAGAGAACAGCAGCTCAGAACCTCAAAATGCTAAGAACTCCTCCAACGTCCCCAGCTTTGCCCGAAACACTGTAGCTTCATCTTCCAGGACCAAGAGGGATCTGGGCCCTCCATCCATCCCCACCACCCCGTCCCGCAGCCCCTCGCTCCAGGGGCACCGCACCTCCACCAAGCAGAACCCGGCCTCACCGACACCTCAGAGCAATGAAGAAAAGCCTCCAGTGACACACCTGCGGCGGGTGCACAGCGTCAAGGCGGCCAGCCGCATAGCCGGTCGCAGCGAGACCCCGCCTCCAACATCAACACGGGGCAGCATTCGGAAGACCAGCAGCTTTTCTGAAAAGTCTGTGCAGCTCAGAGACTCGTTGATGTCTGGCAAAGTCACAAAGCCGAGCTGGAAGTGACACCAGACCTGGTGCAAATTGACTGCAGTCACAGACGACCTCTCCATGTAGAATAGAGTGATATTTACTCGCCTTACCAATCCACAGAGGAGGGGAATCCTCTCTAACATGCAACAGACCTGAAGCTGAAATCCACATTAAGCTGTTTTACCCTCTGATTCTGTTACTTCTGTAGTTGACAATTGCAAAGAGCAAGATGCAATAAACCTCTCTTTGTTTCTGTCGTGTTTCTATAGAAAAGTTACTTTTGTTTTTCGACTAACATGACAAGTGGTAAATTGGTGATCTTACACAGAAGCCTTATTGCCTGCTTAGCTGTTAATCTGCAGATCCCTGTATGCTACTGTCTGTGACGATGTTAATGTTTTAAGAAATACTGACTCACTACCATAATGCTGCTAATTAGCTCTGATTGTTCCCTTTTTTTTTATTCAGGGTTTCAGAATCTGGTAAATCTCGCTGCTGTCACTGTGCCTTGAAAAAGTATTGATACCCTGAGAACTTTATCACATCTTCTCAAGTTACAACCAAAAAAAACTACAATAAGTTTAATTTGTACTTTATGTGATAGATAACAATGAGTAGTGCATACATTGGCAATGGCAGGACTGCACTATATGAGGAAATAATGTTATGCAATATGCTCAATATTTCAAGTGTAATATTGCTTAAGTCCTCATTTTCCTTAATTTTCTGTTTCTCAGCGGTTATTGCGATGCTTCCCATACTCTGTGACCTCGAGCATCAGGGCGTCTGATCTAGAGGTCAGTTAATGTCCAGCCAACAGGCTGGATGTATAATTGGCAGATTTGTGGAATTCACGTCTTTAAATCACTCTGGGATTTCTGAAGGTTTTTATTTGGGGACGTCAAAGTAAACAGGGTTCAATACAGATGCTCTCCACAGTTTTCAGATTTTTATTCCGTGTGTCCCTTTCCTCCCCCTTCACTATTATGTGCAGCCTTGCCTTTGTGTAGGTCTATCACATGAAATGCCAAATGAATACTTACATGTTTGTGGTTGTAATATGAGAAATCATTCAAAACGTGGAGTGGTATTCATGGTTTTGCCAGGCATTGTGTGTTTTCGTTTGGCCCGGTCCTCCAACTGTTTCCTTTGCTCAGTACCTCAGACAGATCGCTGTGGCCTTGTAATCACATGAGACGACTCCTTTATTTTTACATGCTGACAACATGGACATAATCTGATCAGTTAAAGTCCGTGGCATTCTGAAGGTAGAACAACATGTAAATTCACAAATAAAATACCAGTGTACAAAAGCTGCTTTTGGTACCTTTTCTATTGAAGTGTCAGTCATTTGTATGTGCATGAAGTCACTGTGGACATCAGAAACGTTCAAGCTTGGTGTAAGACATGATAAATATTGATGACGTAAAATAAAAATGTCGAGTGAATTTAAATAATACTGAAAATATGGTTAGTGATCCCTTCATACTTTGAATATTGTATAGCGCTATGAAAAGGTTTTTGCCTGGTTAAGATTGATCTTGTTTTTTTGTTCTTCAGTCGCTTCAAAGACAACCTGAGTAAATATGAACTGAGGATTTAATAGAGTTAGATAATCTCACTCATGATGTTTGTTGGCAGGTGGATCTTTTGGTCAACTTGAAAATTTCTGCTTGACACCAGTTTCGTTTCTTATGATTGAATCATGAACTTTGACCTTAAGAGGCT
>NW_015116346.1:5138-26538 GCF_001443285.1 Poecilia latipinna | reverse complement strand
TTGAAAATTTCTGCTTGACACCAGTTTCGTTTCTTATGATTGAATCATGAACTTTGACCTTAAGAGGCTAGTGAGGCCTGCACGACTTTAGATGTTGTTCTATGATGGTTTGTGACATCCTGGATGTTTTCTCAATTTGTGTTGTGACTCTTCCTGTGGTTCATCTTCAAACTGCTTAGTAACTCTTTCTAGACTCATGGATGTCAACAGCATGTCTCAAATTTCTCAGTTCATTTCTATTGTGGCATAAAATTGCTTAATGAAGACATTTAATCTCAATTTTGTTGGATTTGCTCTATATAAGTACGTTTGTTGACACTACTGGTCTACCAGGTGTTATAAGATGTGGTTCATAACAGTTAATTTATTCATTCAACAAAGAGGTCATTTACTTTTTGGCTTGGATAGATTTTTTTTCCTGGGATAAATCATCATTTGAAAACAGTTATCTTTGATTTGTGTGACAAAACAGTAAAAACAAAAACTGTAGGAATCTGTCAGGGACAAATGCTTCTTTGCAGTTCTGATTCCTCCAGACCTTCAGTTTTTGTCATTATTTAACAGACTTCCAGTCTATAAGAATAGCTAAAGCAAATAATATATTTGAAAT
The DNA here is from genome assembly GCF_001443285.1 of Poecilia latipinna. Classification (NCBI taxonomy): domain Eukaryota; kingdom Metazoa; phylum Chordata; class Actinopteri; order Cyprinodontiformes; family Poeciliidae; genus Poecilia; species Poecilia latipinna. Next base: position 25,928 of record NW_015116346.1, on the reverse strand, counting down.
AGAATTTCTAATGCAGGAACAACAAACTAGTGTCAAAAACCACAAACAGCAGAAACAATCTTTAAAATTCTTTGAGATATCTATAATTATAATCTTCACATCTTCTGAGGATGTCATGGCAAATCATGGCATATTTTTGCTTATTTTGTTTTTCACAAAAACATAGTTTGTATTGAAGGACCAAATTACATATGTTTTTTAAATATAAAGTAGAATGTGAATTAGAATATAAATCTCTATCTTGTTTATTCCAACTCACAGTACAAAATACAACTTTTCCTGTCTTGTGTTGGCACATTTCATAGTTTCCTGTGAGATAATGCCTATATTACATTTTCATTGTGCTGTTCAAAAAGGTCAGTAAATACATGTATTTATTCACAAAAGGTGGTTTAGAGACTATTTGTGAATATAGAAACATGTTACCCAAAAATCTCTAATATCTTATTTATTTTTCATACCTTTTAAAATGTTTTTGCTTAGATGGCAACAAAACTCATATCTCTTCATTATTACCAAGCCTGCTGTTTCCCATCAGTCACCCTGGCTGCGTTAAAAGCAGATTTATAAAATGAGCCACACTGAGCTTAATCAGGAACTCCATTTTACGTACACTACCTAGTGACTGGCAATATGTTTACATTCAAAATACAAAAGCAAGTGCAAACAGATGTCCTGAAGCAATCCCCATCAGATCATTGAAAGCTCCAGGGTGTTGGCATGTCGTAGCTCTTCCTGGTTCTATAATGCAAATCAAGGTGATGACATAAAGGCTCCAAGTTGACATGCAGGCCATGCAAACACACAAATGTATTTTCACTGACTAATCAGGACTTTCTGTGCCTTCCTTTCATTTTACTAACAGTTTGTATCTAACCCTACCCCTAAATAATCACTTTTAAGGCAAGGTCTCACAGAACTGTCGTCGAAACAGCCCCAATCCAGAACCGCTCAGACAGTCACAGTAAAGTAGGAAAAAGTTGCTTTGTCTCAACAAAAGAAGTGCAAAATTGACAGTTTTAAGTAACTGATGTCTGGATTATATATTAAACTATATTTACTGTCTAAGCATCCCAGAATGCTGAAAAAGAAGAGTTTCAGTGATTTGAGACTAAAACTTGTAAACAAAGCAAAGTGTTATCGCACTTAGAGTAATGTGTGCTTTACCTCAGTGAAAGTAGTGCAAAATGAAGAGTTTTAAGACTAATATCTGCAGTGTATGTTAAACTTTACTGTCTAAGCATCTCAGAATGCTGAAAAAGGTTTAGTGGTTTTTGACTAGAACACATCTAAACATTGTGTTTATCTGATTCAACAATGAGGCAGATGGAAGACATTGGACAGAGACCAACTGATCTGTGTGGAGCTCCATGTTTCAGCATGGCGGTGGACGGAAGCACAGATGTGACTGATCAACATCAGTCACATCTGTGCTGATGTGTTTGATGAAGTTTCCAAAAGAAGACTTTTCATTACAAAGATATTGCAAAAAATAAAAAATAAAAATAAAGACCTCATCATGTCAAAAAAGACCCATTTACACATCGGAGGGTTAAGAGGATCCTCCTGACCCACAGTTCAAAATAGATCAAGCAGATAGAGCCAGTTTCTAACTGTGACTGATGTGTCTAACTTCTGGAAAAAAAAAAAACTACTCTCTTTATAAAACCTATCAAAAATAATTTTAATTTATTTGTTCATGAGTATTCTCATAAGTAAAATCTCAGATTTTTACATGGTATGTATGAGGTGGAAAACAGAACACATGCTAAATTTTCATGTGTGCACATTTACTGACTTACATTTACAAATTTAGATATCCATACAGGCATTTTTAATTGATAGTAATCTTACCCCATACATAACTCCTTGTGTTTCCATAGCAACTAAAACAAACAAGAACCTGACACAGGTTGTTTGACATCATCATGTTGATGAGAACCTCTATGTTCTCATCAATGATGTCATAACAGTTCAAAGAGATACAAGAATACAAGAATTCTCAGTTTGCTTCTCAACTTGGTTGGAGGTAGATCGATTCCAGAGAGACGACTTCAAACTGATTTTACAAACCATTTTAACTGTTCACCAAGTCAAGAGGAATTTTGATATTGATGGGACCTTGGATTTCTTGTTACAAATGGAGTTGAAAAGTTGTTAGGATAGAGCATAAGAGGCAAAGACGTTTTAGTAGAGAGCTCTGAGGATGAGAGATCAAAATACTTTGGTTTGGACATTGAACCGTGAAGCCCAAAAGGACATGGAAGATTCCTCTAAGGATGAGAAAGTTACCGTCAAAACCACAACTATGGATTTAACAGTAAAGGCATCAGGAGACTTTGTTGTTTTTGAAAGTCTCAATGTTCCTCATGACCAAATGGACCTGGATGTGTTTGCTTGCTCACAGGTTGAGTGAGTTACTTTAACAACCACAGCTAACTCTTTATCAACACAGACATTACAAACTGTCTTTACCAGTCTTCCCAAAAACATAGAGGACCTGGATGTGAAACCAAGATGTGACAGCAAGGAAATTGTGACATATTTGAAGAAATCTCTGAGGATTCATCAGCAGAAGAAAACTTAGAAAATGAAATTCAAAATGACACAGATGATTTCAACAGAGTGGATATTAATCTTGAGCCAACCATGTACTTTTGCAAATTTTCCAACTCATTCTTCAAATGTTGGATGAATGCCACAACACATAGCATTATGAACTTCAGTATTACCAGAAGGTTTGTGGCTCAGTATCCCAAAGAGATATCTGGACTTTCTATAGAGACTCCATTGTTTGTGAGGTTTTTCTTTATAGCAATGCACCATCCAGGAAGATATTTCCCCCCAGATGAAGTCTTTGCAGTTCAGAATGAAATACTTGAAACACTGAAGATGAAGGATGTAGTACATCAGGACAAGCCAGGAGTCTTTTTGTTTTATATGTCACACTGTCTGACCCAATATGTCATTAACAGACTATGAGCTGTACACAGATGACTATTGTGAACAATGTCAGAAGTCTTCATGTGATATTTACCTACCAAAGGATCAAAGAGACACTACAACTACTCTTTTAAACTGTTATACAGTAAGTGTGGAATTGCAGAATGTTGTGACACCTGCAACTCCAACATAAAGACAGAAAACTTTAAATGTTTAAATAATTGGAATGTTTTATTTGTTGTTTTGATCATGTAAATTACATTTTTTGTTTCTTCTATAAAAGTTTATAAGAGTATAAAAGGTTTTAATCATAATTAACATTGAATTAACATGTTTTTCAATCTGGGAATTTATTATTTAGAAGGGTTTATGACGTTTTAAATTAAGGACAATATATTGCTTCAACGTGAATTCAATATTTCTGCCTAACCATATTTCAATGTTAATCCAATCACATTTTGCAAGCTGGGCTAGTATGATACCAGGAAGTGAGCGGACTGTTGGAACAGCGACATCTGCTGGCAACTGGCAGTTAATGAAGAAAGTGAACTATTTTAAGGTGCAATTTCTGGTTTTGTACACTGGTGATTACAAAATTGAAATTAGTTTTAGAAATTACAATGGTCACGAGTGTACAAGAAAATTCTAGGGGATCTTTACAGCCTTGCCCTCCATCCGATAGGGAAAATATCAAAATAACCAGGTCAAAACAAAAAAGCAGCAGCCGTGATCTGTACGTTAAACATGTTTAATTTCATTTTTTAACACTTATTCCAGGCTGAATCATTACCACAGTTTTGACATGTAAATTGTTAATATCAGTTAAAACCATCAGAAAATAAAAACACCAATAGAAAACACTGTCTCACATCTGCACACAGGTATATGAAGTCCTGTTGGCATCTCTCTCTCTCTCACACACACACACACACACATTCACACACACAAATTACTGTTTTTTTTACTTTATCCTACTGCACACAATGTCAGATACAACTCAGGATTCAGGAGAACAGACAACACTGAAATAGTCTTATTAAAGCATTGCAATACAGAGAATCATTCATCATTAATGGGGGATGTGTTCTCCTTATCCTCCAAAAAAAAACAAACAAAAAAAACTAGCTAGTCATTATTCATTTTTAAAGTCTTCTTTTAAAAGACAGAAGAAATAAAAAAAAAACATAAAGTGGTATGACTTTTTTTAAGAGTTTATAAATATGAAAGGCCACTCATTAGTGACTTGTCCCACAGATCTTAACATCATTTGCATTAATGGTGCAAGAAAACACGGTTAAGTCTTAGAACATAGGTAGCATCGCAACACGGACATTTTCTCTTCCTAGTAAAACCACACGTGTGAGATTGTCTCGCTACAACGAGAGGTGGCCATTGTTTAAGTTAAGCAGACAATATTAAAATCTTCTATACAAACGGTGGGTGAGAAGATGTGTCTATACTGTGCCACCTATAATGCAAATCAGTGAGGAGATAGTAGCGTTGCCCCAGCTGTTGATGTAAACAGGACTAGATGATGGAAACAGATTTTAAACAATGCCCCAACGCCAATAAGGCATGTACGAGAATCAGAATCACGCCACGCCGTGTGTGTGCAGATATGGACGTGACTCAGGCTATTCAGGCAGCCCAGCCACACCGATCGACCAACACTGAGAGAACATCAGCCAATCATGCTGCAGAGATGCCACACACATGGGTTCACAACTACAGTTTGTTATTTTACACTGTACAGAGCTTTAGAGCAGGTGGCAGTGTCCCATCACAGGCAGTGAGTTTTAATTCTTCATCTCATAGAGTCATCTCCCACAGAACTTGTGCTTGAGTGAAAAAAAAACAACAAAAAAACAACTTAAAAACATTATCCCAATGGTGCAAGGCAAGATTAACTGCTTAAAAAAACTCAAACAGGAAAGGTTCAGGAATATAAAAGAAAAAATTTAAAACTATTCTCGGTCACAGTATCACATCCTAAATAAACAAAACAAAAATCACCATGTGACAAGTTAATGATTTTAAGTAAAACTATTTTCTGTGACCCAATTACCATTCAGAGACAACAGAAATTTGTTTTATTAATATACGTTTTCCCACATTTCAACCACAAACCTCAATGTATTTTAGTGGAGCTTCATGTGGCAGACAGAAGGGACTGATGAATGAATACAGTTTTACTTTTTTTTTTTTTTGACAAATAACATAAAAGATGTTATTTGATGAATCCTCTTTACTCTGACATCCAGTGGAACCAAGAGCTTTCAGAAGTCTACTACTTGGTAAAAGGAGTCATTTAAACTCATTATGAATTTCCTGTGGAGTCCTCAGAGGTTTGGAAGAGATTAGTGAACAAACAGCATCATGGAAATGACAAGACATGTAGGAGACCATCCAAACCACAGGCAGAAAGTGCTATTCAATTAGAATTAAAGTCAATATTGTAGTCTAAATGCAAAGTAAAATATAAGAGAAAATCACTTCAAATCATCCTTTACTCAACATACTCACTTTAAATAAAGCGGTGGGGGTGTTGCGCTGTGGGGGACGCTTTTGTTCAGAAACCTCCAAAAGACTCGAGATTGAGGTGGACGTTCACTAAAGCATTATCGTGTGTTAAAGTGGTCCAGTCAAAGTCCAGATCAAGAGTCTGTGGTCAGACTTGCTGGAAGCTCTCCATCTTATCTGACTGAGATGGAGCCATTTTAGTTTTGAGCCTCCAGAAACTGGAAGAAGCAGGTCCTGATGGGACTGTAGCTGTCATGGCAACTAAAAGTGCTTTTTAATCAGGAAAAAAATATCCATCCGCTTCACAACTATCTGCTTTTTGTTGGTTTATCAAATAAAATTTCAGCAAAATAAATTGATGTTTGTGGTTATAATGGGGGAAGAGGAGAAACTTGAAGGTCTATGAATAACACTGAGGCACTGCATGTCCCTCAGCACAATCCTGAAGGGAAAAAGCAACATTTTTATTCTCCCTCTCCATCCTGACCTTCTGACAGCTTTACATAGCACCTAACAGGCTTTAACTTGCAAATAGTGTCCGCTGATTCCCTTTTCAAATATTTGTCCTATTCCCTTATCGCTGACAGCTACACCAAAAAAAAAAAAAAAAAACTCTCCTTACACGTTTCATTTTTCTGTTATGAGTCATCCTGAGGCAGTAGGAGATGAGAACAGTATCAGGCATCCTTTATTTTCACTAGTCAGTTTATTTGGCACAAGTTGAGCTTTTTTTTTTTTTTTTTTTAATCCGTGCTCCACAGCTTCCACTTCCCAGATAAACGTGTGTGTTGTACAACAGAACTCCTGGCTCAATTCAGAATGCATTAATCGGTGTGTGTGTGTGTGTGTGTGCTGTACATGCACGTAAACACGATGACGGTGGACACAACGATCCGAGCCTTAAAAGACGAGTCGAAAAGGGAATGTGAACGTGGCGGCGCAGCTCAGTTCCTACCTACTGTCACGGCGTTCTGAGTCACTGACTTATTTACACACATGAGCATTTAGTTGGTGTGTGTGTGTGCATGTGTTTGTGTAAATGGTACAGTGAAGAGTTACCACATAACCAGGAAGCATTAAACAGTCTACTCCTCATGAAATCAGAATAAAGCGCATGTTGCACTATTTACAGCTCTATACAATGTGTGTATTTGTGTGTGTGTGTGTGTCTGGCTGTGATTTGTTTCAATGTAAAAGCGTCTCGGAGCTGGGGGGATTGATCAGATACATCCCAGGAGGAGATATCAGAGGAACAGGAGGAGGAACGGCAGAGAGAGGCTGAGCTGGACGAGCCGCTCAAAGCCGGATCCACCTGGAGGACAAACGGGGAGCCGCTCAGACCCGATGTGTGGCTTCTGGCTTCATCTTAAAAACAGATTCGGTGGGATCCTGCTGAGCTCCGTCCTGAGAGCTGTTGGCTGTGAGAACATGGCTGAGGCAGTGCTGTGTTGAACTGGTCTCTAGTGGACTGAGGACTGAGGCCGGGCAGCGGGGTTAGGCCGACTGGAGGGATCCAGTTGGTCGTTGGGAACAGAGCGGCGGTTCTGCTCCGGTCGGTTGGTGGCTAGGTATTTCGCTCTCATACTGGAGGTGTACTGGATGGAGAGAGGGAGTACAAGGAGGAAGGAAGAGCAAGAGAGGAGGAGGATGAGAAGCATAGAGGAAAGTACAGGAACAAGACAAAGGAAACATGAGTGGAATAATTAAACCTCTTTTGTACTTCAGAGCATCAGCTGATAAATCCAGCTGAATCCAAACATTTACATGCTATATTACAACAAAATACTATTTTTTCCCCACTGACTATAAATCACACTGAACTTTGTCTGATTTAGATCTATCAGGATTACCAAAATTACTCATGTTTGTTATACTAATACTGAGAGAATCTTTTAGAACTCTCTTCAAAGTTAAAAGTTTACATGCACTATGCCATCAAGCAATTTGGTAAAGCTAAGAGAATGATATCAGGTCTTTGTAAGCTTTAGAAGAGCAGAATTCAATGGATGAAACCAGATATTTACACTCACCAAACAAAAAGACACAATCTGAAGTTAAATCAGACCAAACGTCCTGTTTTAGGTCAGTTAGAATGAGTAAAATGATTTCTGTTTTATAAATGCCAGAGAAGGCAAGAGGAGAGAGAGGAGGCAGGTAGAAAAACTTCTCTCAGAATCAGCAGCTGTCAGAGGGACCGGAGTGAGATGACGGTAAACTACTGTGAGAAGATTGTGTTTGGAGGGGTTAGGGTTGTCTCGTAAAAATGACCATGGAAATACATGCTGAAGTTTAGGAATGGAAAAAAAAAAATCTAAAAAGATTCTCTGATTCTGGTGATTTTTTATTTTTATTTTTTTGTCTAAAATGTAAAACTGTTTTAGTGAAAACATTTTAATTTATTTATTTTTTTACAGTTTATGTAAATATCTGGTGTCAATTACAGGTAGAAGGAGATAAACACACACATACAGGTCATTGGATCAGTCATTTGGACAGCCAGGATCTGACTACAGCAGCTGATTAGAGCTACATGAAGTTATTATGTGATTTCTTTGAAGTTAGTCTACTTCTGATGTAGTGGGTTAGCCTGGTATGCGTTAGTGGTTTCATGTGGGAGTCACAGTAAAAGGGGGTCTTGTGTTTCCACATCCCTGCGGAGGGCAGACGGTCAGCGCTGCCTGTGAAAGCAACGAGCTGCCGTCATTCAGCCGTTTGTGGAAGCTCTGGAGGTGGGAGCAAAGTGGCAGTGTGGCTGCTGGATGGTGAAAGGTGACGGGGGGAGGCACAGAAACAGCAGACACATACACCTCGACCAGAACATGTGCACACATAGACACAGTGTGGAACAGGAAGGAGGGGGAGAAAAGGAGCTGCAGAGGTTTGGGCTCCAGTGTTTCAGGGGGATGAGCTGCGTTCGGACAGGCGGCAGCGAGCGGAGAACGTGTCTGAACGGTTCGGCTTCAGCTGGCCACAGCATCCACACGCATGAAATCTACAGCTGATATAATGTGAGGGGGGTTTCACCAACAAACAAGCCCAGCAACTGTCAAAGTCACAACGACCAGTAGAGGAGCATCTCAATAAAGTAGAGTTTCATCCGAAAGGGAAATTCATGGATTCAGTTCAATTCCAATTAAACTCCGAACTCACTGATACGTTTCAAGCACTTATTTTCTTTGTGATGGTTTTAAGCTAGTCGAACTAAAAATTCAGTTTCTCAGAAAAGGAAAAATTACAAAAGACCAAGAAGAAAGAATTTTAATATCTATAGCTCTGTAAAAAATGAAGAGCCCACTGCACTGAAAACCTCCTGTTATTACACAAATATTAATTTCTGAACTCTTCCTCAGATCAAACATTAATATTGTTGTTTCTAAATGAATATGAACTGAACTTGTTTTCTTTGCATTATTTGAGGTCTGAAAGCACCACATCCTCTTTGTTATTTTGATCATTTCTACATTTTTGCTTGGAATTTCAGAGACATGTTGTCAGTAGTTCAGAGAGGAGAGGATTGTGAAAAGAAAAACCCACGGTGGGGTTTAGAAGAGGTGGACCAGGCTGGGACAGACCGAGGAGTCAGAGCCTCACCCGTGTGTGTCAGAACCGTTTTAAGGAGAAAAACGACCTGAGTGTTGCTCGGTGGTCCACACATCACACTGTCACTGAATACTGATGGAGCTGTGTTACCTGCTGGTGTTGCTCCAAAGTGTTTCATCACATCCAGAACCAGCACACACCTGGAGGATCTCATGTTTCTCTCTGCTGATGAGTTTTATGAAGATTTCATAACAAGCAAACATTTGAAGTATTTCAGTTTGTGCTTAATGAATCGATATAGTACGAGTTTCACTTTTTAAATTGTAGTTAGTGGAAAAATAGATTTTTTTTTTGATGATATTCAAATTTATTGAGATGCACCTGAAATTCATTTTAGCTAAGAGATCTGAGTATGTTTGCAGTTCTTCCACATAGGTGTTGCTGCTGAACGGCAAAAACGCACGAGTTCAGTCTGAAAAATGTTCACCACTATGTTAACCACTATACATCAGAAATAGAGGCCAACTCTGTGTCCAACATGACACTACAGGCAAATCAAAACAACAATTTCTCTTTCAATTCACATGCAAATGGTACAAAAAACCTCTTCTTTTTAAGCTCCAGTGTCCCAGGCTGCCAAAATGACTCATGAAGCTTGAACCATGGTCACTGTCTAGTTTGAGCACAGATGACACTTGCAGGGATGAAGGGAAAGAGGACTACCTTCCAATATCCACACACAGCATGTCAGACGACTGAGATGGGAAAAACTTCACACCCTTGTTATCGGCAGGACAAACAGAATCTCTGTGGGGTTTGCTTCGTGCTGTGGGTATTGGAATACAGTAGAAGGGAGCGTGTGATCTAGAAAGTGTGCACTTACAGAGGGTGGAGGGGACTCCCTGCCAATCAGGGGGGTGTTCTCACACCGGGGGTTCTGAAAGTTTGCGTTCTGGCTCCTGCATTGTGAAATAAGAGGTTACTTATTTAATGTGCTCACCCTGCTGCTGAGCTCCTGGTCTGTGTTTGACCTCTAATCTGCTCATCATAACTCTGATCTGTTACCTCAATGATAGAATAAACAGGGACCTTCAACTTGGCAATATATGACGTGCACAAAAAGTTAAATATTTCTTATCGTGTAACAAAAAATGTGAGGAGCCACAGGAAACTGATACATGCCTATATATTTAGATTAATTTATTATCAACAGTACTGTTTAAAATGTTTGGATTTGATCAATATGTATGTAAATACATAGTGCCTTGAGAAGGTATTATAGACTTTTTTACATTTTATCACATTACAAGAACAAGCTTTAATGTACGATTTTTATGCTCATCACAAAAGTCTGAGGATCATTTTTACTCAGCCCCCTTCAATCAGATGCCTCTAAATAAAATCCAGGAAAAACAACTGCATTAAAAGAACAGGTATCACAAAGAACTAAAGTTCACACCAGAAAGGTGCAGATTAAGTTACAAAAACAACATTCCAGTACCAAGCTCCAGTTCAATGGGACAACTACAAGTGAAACATCCCACAAATTCTTTTTTATAAGAGTGATGAGAAGAAAGTCCTGTCTCCAGTTTGTCACAAGCCTCATCCTTCACAGTAGACATGACAGAATGTGCTCTGGTCAAATGAGATTGAGGTTGTCCCTTTTGGCCTACAGGGAAAACGTCATGTAAGGTAGATAACTACCATCAACCCAAACACACTGAAGCACACGAGTTTCTTCAGCAGGGATTTAGTGGAAAATTAAGACGATTAAAACAGGAAGAAAACCTGTCACAGGTTCCAATAGGCATCACACTGGGTGAGGGATTCATCTATCAGCAGAACAACAGTCCTACATACAGTCAGAGTATTTCCATGTGTTAGAATAACCTGGTCTAAGTCCAGACCTAAAGCCAGTTGAATGTATGGCAACACTTGACAGATGACACCTGTATCCAGTCTGACTCAACTATTTTGCAAAGAAGAACAAGCAAAGCTCTGTCCATGTGGAGAGCTGATGGAGAGAGGATTTACATCTGTAAAATACAGTTCTGTAAAATATTGACTCTGGGTGGCAGGATGTTTTACTTTAGTAAACAATTAAAAAGCTCTCCATCACTTTTGTTTCTCTTCACACTTTTGTTCTCCTTTCATGTTGGCCTATCATTGAGAATCTCATTAAAATACATTTAAGATTAGTTTTAATGTGACAAAATGTAAAAGAGAAAAACAGTTTTGCAAAAGCACTAAAAAAGCCGTACTAGCTATTCCAGCACAGTTTCTGCTTGCAGTTAACATGACGTGCTTAATTAAATCAAAATGCAACAAGCAGCATCACAACATTAAAAGTTTTTTAAGAGTTGTTCTATTCTGAGCAAGGGAGTCAGTCCTGTGGCAACCACATGCATGCATGGTGACATTATAACTTATGTCACTGGGCCGCTAACATGTCTTTACTGTATTTATCTGATTTCTGAAAATACTGTGGGGATAAACAGGCAGGTCGGCTAAAAGAGGCAGCAGGAGTTTTCCTATCACTCCAACAGGCGATCTAATGAGGAGTTTTCTACGCTGACAGGTTGGTCACAGAGCACATGACTACACTAAATATGTCTAGGTTGTACTCTGGGCCACACAAGGCTAGCATCAGCTGCCTATAGCCTGCATGTGCATTGATTCTGGTAGCCTCTGGCTAGCGGCTGGTGCTAACTCACATGTATTCAGTGACGGGGGCATTGCTGACAGTGTGGGCTGTGGCAGGCAGGCTAGCTTCGCTGCCATAGCTGGAGCCACAGCTGTAGAGACTGGGCATGTGAACACGGTACAGGTTATCGTGCACGCCGCGAGAGGCACCCGACTCGTCTTCTCCGTCCTCGTCATCCATCCTTCAACCGGTCAGATTAAGAGCAGGGCATGAGAGGGCATGATGGGTAAGAAGGAAAGAAGGTAGAGGGGGAGGGAGATCCGAGAGAGACAACAGAGTATAAACAAGAGATTGAAGATGAGGTCAGAGGGAGAGGGGAGGATTATTGGAGGTCTCCAAAACTAAATGAAACACCCAGCCCAGGCCATGCCTCCAGCAGCTGAATGAGTAGAAACGGGTCATTGACAGCATTCATCTACAGACAACATCTACTGCAAATACAAAAGGTCTGAAACAGGAAGCTGCATTTTTCATTTTTGAACACTTTAATTCATGTGCACTGTATAAACACATTATCCTTAAAGATAGCCATGCAGTCATTGTTTTTATGCATCTATTATTGAGATAGATGTTTTGCTGCTGTTATTTAAAAGCAAATAAGTCTGTCAAAGCAGAATTAAGTCTCAAGTAGGGCTGGGCGATATTTCATACAGCATGGAGAGTTTTGTTCATCTTGAGACGTCAGAAATGCAATGAAAACCATCTGGTTTGATTGAAGATTTGAACTGAATATTTCCCTAAATACTTCAGTAACTTCCCCCCTACCCCATTTTTTCTTGGAGCATCTTGGAGACAACAAAGCAAAAAAAAAATAATTCCTCTAAAACTGAGTTACAAGTGTTCAGTCTTAAACCTGCAGTATGTAACTCTTATTTTAAAAAAATCAGCTTTTTGCATATTTGTTAAAACTGTCACTATGTTGCGACGGTACAGCATAAGACAATAAGACAGATAACACCTGGTTACAAAAAGAGATTTTCTGGAAGTTGTCCATGTTTTATTAACTGAATTAGGACTATTTTGCACAGCTGAATCCAAAAATAACATCCATTTTTCTCGGTCAGGTCAGGTTTTTATTCTAATGTCATTTAGAGAAATTTGATCTCCTGACGGAATTGATAACATTTTTTGACATCATCAGTTCATTTATGTTAATATTTCTCATCTAAAAAAGGTTTTAAGAGAGAAAAAAGTTGTGTATTAATTAATATTAATAGTGTATTAATTAAATGTCACAAACTTGGATTTCTGTAAATTGAATAATAAACATCAATAAGAGTAAATACATGTAAGTTGAACATTTCGTCTTCATTGTGTAAAATTCTCTGCTCTTTTCTGTCCTGAGGGAATCTCTCCTCCTGCTCTTCTCATTGATCAGATTCTCTGGAAACTGATCCAGATGTGAGAACAAGTCCTGCATTTTGATGCTCATGTTTCTCCATAGTTCTGAAGGTTGACCTGTTTGAGCAAAACCAATGTGATTTTTGGATTCAGCACATCAACATGACCCTAAAACCCCAGATAATTTCCAGTGCCTCTGCCTTCTCCCAGTGCTCCCAGTGCTGGGATACACAACTCAGTCAGAAACAACCAATCAGAGCCAGGGGGAGAGTTTTAGCACCGTCAGTTATGCTTGTGTGTGTACTGCTGTTTCAAACAGAAGCAATCAATAAAGGGGTCAAATAAGGGGAAATGACCTGCACTTGCACTTTATCAAGCCCAGAGGACCTGAAAGCACCTTAAAGTACATTCAGTCATTCACAGGTTAATGTTAATTGTTTAATAAAGTCCTCAGTCATATATTTTCTACATCTACTTCAGACATATAACCATGAATGTATACATAGCACAATGTTTCCACTCAAACTGCTGGTAAACAGTCAGTTTTGTGCTTGGCACCATCCAGCAGTATTTTTCAAGTTTTCCCACTTGCAAAAATTAACTTTCATGGCACATAGACAGACCTCAGCCGTGAGACAGAATCTAAGAAAAGTGGAAAAAAAATCAAATACAATTTCTAAGTCATTAATTATTAACTTATTTCATGAAATAAGTATTTGATCATCTACCAACTAGCAAGAAATCTGTCTCTCACAGAGCCCTGTCACTCTCCATCATGGCCTGTTTTAACTACACCTGTTTGAACTAAATGCCAGTATAAAAAACATCTTTCCACACTCTCAAACAATAAGACTTAAACCTCTGTAGACCGGCATTAGGGGAGTGGGCTACAGAAGGACAACAGGCAAATAGGTGTTATGGAACAGCCTTGTGTTGCTAGGCAACAACTTGCACTGAAGACAAGTCGTGTCTGGGTCTTCCAGCATGACAATGACCCCAAACATACAGCCAGAGAAACTACAAAGTACTTCAGTGTCCTGGAGTGGCTTAGACAGTCTACGTATTTGAACTCAACAGAAAGTCTGTGGAGGGAGTTGAAGCGCCATGTTGCCAAGTGAAAACTGACAGATCTGGAGAAGATCTGATCAAGAACTGTCTGACCTCTGCAACTGTAATCAAAGCTTTCAGTAACATATCAAACATTTATTTAATTCCATAATACACAAATTAATTATGTGCAAATCATACAGTGGAATCTGAACGATCGTCTAAATTAAAGACAATCTAACAAGCCTTCTGATTTTTAGCCTTTAGGCAAAGAAATGAGATAAAATATAAATTCAAATGTCCTACACTTTCACATTTGTATAGGAACCCTGAATATATCACTATAAATCCCTAAAGCATAGTAGCAATTTTTAGGCAATATCACCCAGCCCTGATAACAACAAAGCGTGATTATTTCCTAATTTGTTTATTTTTAATATGCTAAAAAAAATAATAAAGCAAAAGTATTGGGGTAAAAGGAGATAATGTGACTGAACTAAACAAACTATCTTCAGACATAAAAATGGTTAAATGTAAAACGACCAGCAACGGAACAAAATGAGGCTTTAAAAAAGTATGTGCTGATTTGGAAGTTGGATCTCTGGCTGCAGTGCTGGACACAACATGAAAGCACAAAATTTCACGCTGACATCAAAAACACTTTCTTGGTCTTTTTAGTACTTTTGTATCTGCTGTTAACATATCGACACCATTATGCCAGGTGATAAAGAGATAAAAAGAGAGGAAACTCTATTTAGATGAACCGATGCAGAAAATAAGGACAATGAGATATCTTGCCACCAGATGGCGGTATTTTTGCCTATCAATAAAATGGACAGTAGAGCCTGCTCACTGGTGCATTAATGAACCCAGTGAGGGTCAGATATGAACTTCCCCTTATTCCTGATGGGCCATATGCTTGGATTTGCTTTGATCCAAACCCAACAGAAAACCATAAAAACACCACTATGGCACAGCTCTGTTGTAATAGGAACAATCCATCCCTGCATTCAAAGCTTACATCTATTGCACCGATTGTAATGCTGAATTATTATTATTAGATCATATGACTCTTCAGTTATCTCAATATGCACCATCATTTGCTGAAGCCCGAAGCATTTCCAAATCAGGACAGGGGGAGAGAGTCAGGGAAGGAACAGAAGGAAGAAGTGGGGCAAAGGGGGGAAAAAATGTGGTGGCATCCTGATCAACACATGGGTGCTCCAAGTCAAAAGAAAATGAGAGTTGTGCAAACAGACAAACAAACCATCAGTCAAACTGGCAGCAATGAGGGCAGACAGTAAAATAAGAAACAACTGCATGGATGCAGAGACAGGCAGAGGGTGGTATGAAGAAGTTCAACAGTTAGGGAGGCAAATACACCCAAAAGCAATGACATGCATGGAGACTAAGGAGGTTCTGTTTAAGGCTTTTTGCGTTGTTTTCCATCAGGCATTAGAATTATTCACTGGAGCTGATAATGTGTGAATAATTAGCGAACAGGTTAGTCAAAAGACAAGGGTTTAGGGATGTGAAGAGTTGTATGTGGTCTGTATGCGGGTTTTCCATTTCATCATTTGCCTTGACTCAACTCTACTGTCCTACTGAAGACGGAATCTCTTCAGGGCGGATGTGATCAGCTGCTTATTTCCCAATACTTTCTCAAGTTGATAAAAAGTTTGGACTAAAGATTTTTGCAAAGAAAGGTTTTATGTTTGTCATCCTAGTTTACTCAGACGTTCTTTGCAGAATGAGCCAAGTCACCAATGGAAAAGTCTCATACCAGCATGAGAGGAACTTTGGAGGAGCATGTGTGTGTTACCTCTTCCTTGGCCAGGTATGTGGCACACTGCACACAATAGAAGAGAACATCAGAGCGGTGACAAAGGAGAACAGAACCAGGTAGATAAGACCTTCTACCCCATCATAGCACAGCCCAGTCAAAGCCTGGACGTAGTCCTTTAACAAAGAAGAGAGAAGAAACGTCAGCTGGGAAACGCAGATCGAATTTCTGTCATCAAACAAAGCAAACAGTGACTCACCATGTGTAGGCTGCGGCAGTCAACCAGGGCGGTCAGCTGGTGGAGACCAACCTCAGTGGAGTTGAGAACCGACTGGATTTGCTCCAGACTCTCCTGCACACAGAGCCAATGGTTTTCATACTGAGCAGACATCCTGCTTTATGTACATGTTCCAGAACTTCTTGAACTTTAGAAAATTGTTCATTTATAAACACAACTATAAACACACACATACTGCAGTGGGATTTTTAAGGATATAACAACAGGAAAGTGGAAAATATCTCTCTGTTGCTCCATTTTCTACCATTTTACATAGTAGAAAATGACAAGAGATTTTCACAACGTTTCCAAATAAAAATCTGTCTTTTCTATCCAAATCTAAAAAAAGTTTCATCTTGGTCTCATCTGACCAGAGCTCCTTCTTCGAAACACTCTTCCTTAAGTACCGGATTTGTGGAGAGCTTGAAAACTGGTGGCCCTTTAAACAATTCCTCCATCCTGAGTTGTGAATCCCTGCAGCTCCTCCAAAGCCACCACTGGCTTCTGGACTGTTTCTTTAAATACATTCCTCCTTTCATGGCTGGTAACTTCCCCTTAATGTTCTCCCTGTTCTGTCTTCTTGGTCTTAATGATGCTGTTAATTCGCTGATGTTCTCTAACAAATCTCTGAGGCCTCCAGGTCGCATCAGGCAATATAGCTGTACTAGATTTTATTTAGGGATATCAGAATCAGATGGGCTCTGAAAACAAATACACACCCAACCTTTCAGATAAAAGATTAAAAAAGGGGGGGAAAGCCCTCCTTTGTGTTGATCTATGACATAGAATCTATATGGTAGTCTGTGGTTGTAGTTTAAGGGATGGGAATACATTTCCAATCCACTACAAATGCACATGAGGGTAAAGCCTACAGATAGTTGCTCTGTAAGCAAATGCACCTTGGCAGTGGCATAATCACGTGTTGCTGATCTCAGTAGTTCTGCCACATCGTCCTGCATCTCCACCAAAGCTTTGTGACTCCCTGACAGCCTCTGCAAAACAAACAAGGAAGTTATTCAATCGGAAAGACGTCAGAGAAAACATGGTACTGTGAGACTGATGAGGAAAATCCAGAACACTGAGAGACATTTTTACCTGCTGGAACGGGTTCACTTTTCCAGAGCTGCACCTCAGGTAGTACTGCAGGATATCTGGCAAGGCATTCATAGATTCATGTTGGCATAAAAATATCCAATCCATTTGAATCATGCAGTTTTATAATAAAAAAGTTAAAGTCTGCATTTTTTAGAATTTTACATGGCCTGTTTGTTCCTGCTGAGGCATGTTTACAGTTATACCAAGATACAGTTGAGTGAGTGAGAGTCTTTACTTGTACTTTAGAGTTGATAAAGATGTTACTTTTATAATCATAATTAACAAAACTAGGCTTTATGATAAGATTTACAGAAATCCCCTTTAATATCAAAGTGAAAACATATTTCAATTAATAGAATATAAAAATAACATAATATTTTATTTCATTTTCATCTTGTCAAAATCATTTTTGACAAGATGGAAATGAAAATGTTTTTTTTTTTTAGGTAAATTACTTTGTCAAAAAAGCAAACTTTACTTTATTGTGATTGATTTGTAGATCACATAAAAGGCACCATATTTTCAAACAGGCACTAGATATGGGCAACATCTGAGTCCTACAGCAAGTAGATAGAGTGGAAACTACAGACAACAGGACTGTGTGGAAAGATGAAGCTGAACTAAGCATAAATATGATAAAAAGGGGAAGGAAGAAATCAGCTCAGATTGAAAAAAAAAAAAAAAACCTGCTCTGGATTCTCTGTGATGCCTTTGAGACGAGCAGAAGCAAGACAGGGTTTTTGATGCAACCCAAAATGTATTGAGAGGCAGTATGAGCTTTTAGATACCAGATTGTCAATCAAACCAAATCCCACTGGATGTGCTCAGCCACACACAAAGAAATGAACCACTTTCTAAAAATAGAAGCCATAGCAGCTTCAGCCATCAGAAGTCAAGCTGACATGTCTTCGCTTCTTTGTCAACCAAAATGGACAACAGTGTTCATAATGCATAAACTACCTGCTGGACATCAGCATGGTTGTATTGTTTCGGTGTACATACCTTGATTGATGACTGCATTGTCTTTGGTTACACTGGTTATGTAGGAATCTGGAGAGACGCAGAAGTCACTGGCCGACTGTGGGAGAGCCAAACACAAATCAGACATCCAGCAGTAGGAATTACATCACTGTAGAGACAGAGAGCTCAACTGTGTTGCCATAGTTAACTTACAGCAGCGACACCCAGCTCAAGACCCAGAGAACCCCAGCTGATTATCAGAGTCAAAACCCCAAGGAAGCACACTCTGGAGGACGGAAGAGAAAAGAAACTCTGTTTAACCGATAATAAACTCGATGGCCATGCCACATTATGGTTTATACATTTCAGAGAACAAGCAGGGTTTGAATCAGTCCAATCAGAGCAGCTTGGGGATGATGATGCAACAGACCGTACCCAATCAGAGTACCCCGAGAGTTGCGAATGAGCCCAAAGAGCACCAGCAGACAAATGAGAACATCGAACAGCAGCAGACCAAGGTAACCCAACCACCTACAAGAATACAAAAAGGAACACATTATTCCACAAAAAGCATTTCAAAACCTAAAATATGAGCTTCTCATTTACACTAATCAGGCAAAAAATATGACCTTTATATTCTCACTTTGTCTTACATACTTTGCTGGTAGTTCAAGGTACAGTGCGAAGAGTAAAGGAGACCAGGCACAACCCTGCTTTGTGTATATTTTGGAGGTAAAATTGTTCAACAGGCCAACACTGAGTTTGATTCTCAGTAGTATTATTTCATTGATCTTCTATGGTGTTAATAACCACATTGTGTACACCAAATCTCTATAAGACCTTATAAAGGAAATTTCATTTAAATGGATGCATTTTCAATATAGCAAGACAATTAATTTTTTTTACAAAAACAACTTGTTTTGGTCAGGCAGGTAAACTGCCAAATGAGCTGCTGGCGGTCCCATTGAGTTAAAAAAAATAAAACATAAAAAAAGTTCTTATCAGAATTGAGTGCAGGAAATGGGGAGAGATATCAGAGGCAGCAGAAGTCACCCTGCTCAATTTGTACAGAACATTTCTGAACATGTTTAATGTTTGTCATAGGTTTTCTTTAGTTGGTAAAAAGTAAGTCGTTCCTAAATGAGCCGACCACATCACTGAAATAAGATCGCAAACAAAGGAAGGAGGTCGTCATTTTATGCCTGATTAGGGTGTGTTTTATTATTAGCAATAAAGTAAATGAAGTTTTGTTGACATCGTATTTCTTATCTTAAATAAATACAAAGTATATGTCTGTGAAAGACAGGACTGGATTTCCAACTATTTTATTTACTGACCTGTAAAAGTCAAAGGCCTCGGTTTTTTGGGCTAAGTCTTCCAGAGAGATGTCCGTGTTGGACCAGAAGGGGACGTCCACCATCAGCCTCACCAGCTCGTCCAGCTGTCCTTGCAGCTTCTGGATGATGGCCACATAGTCCGTCTGATCCTGGAAGGTCGTCTCTAACTGGGCCAGGTTCTCCTCCACTGTCTGGTTTAAGGCTAGGGTATTATCTGACACCTAGAAACAAAAAAACATTCACTCAAGTGTACTTTTATTCATATTTGAGGGTAAAATATTTAGTGCTATTGTAGGCTCACCAGTTTCTCCACTCCAGAAACAGTGCGGTTGGCATGACGAAGGGAGTACGCCAGGCGACTGGCTCCATCACTTGACTCGCCGTTTCCATAGAATCCAACAGCGATTCCAGCACTGGAAGAAAAATGGGATCCAATACATGAATCTTTGACTCAATACAAACCTTTCATACCAATAGACAAACTTCTAAAAAACCAAAACTTCTAATTTTTGTTATAATTCACCTTGTGAGCAGCGTTACATCATCCTGAAAAACTGAAGGACCCGCTAAGTTGTCGGCTGCAGTTCATCTGCACCTTGCCTTGCCTCAACACCAGAAGGCAGCACTGAGTTCTCAGATTTCACCCTCATGCCTCAGGCAAACACAGTTCTACCAGAGAGGATTCATGTACACACATGCTCACTCACTCACACACACACACAGTCTACACAATAATTGGGTCACCAGACCACAAATAATGTGATCCCCCTGCAGGGCTCTGCCCACAGTCATTCAGCACACAGGCTACAATATTTGGGGCTCTTCACTCATAAAGACTTTATCCAACATCATAAACAATAGAAACATTTTTTTTCTATTTTTATGTTGTAGCTAATCCATTCCTCCACCATGCTGCCTCCTTTAACCCCAATATGCTTTCATGCCCCCTCCACCCCCCAGCACCCACTGAAAGCTTGTCTGTGTACCCTCTGACTCTGCCCTCCTTTTGTGTACTTTATGTACATGAGTCTACTGTACACTCTACTGACACTGCTGCTGTCTGCATGCAAGCACTAGACAGATTTGAAGAAATACATTACCATTGTTCAGACAATTCATTCAGGCCTATTACATATTTATTAGCTCCATTTTACATCTGTCTTTACAATGCACATATCCTCATGTATCTGTTTGCCCTCTGTGCTTTTTAAACACATGAGCTATTGGCAGAGTTTTCCCCAGT
>NW_015116346.1:0-818 GCF_001443285.1 Poecilia latipinna | reverse complement strand
TATATATATATATATATATATATATAAAAGAGTGGAGGGAGAGAGACAAGTGGCACAGGGGGCGAGGGAGAATACTAAGGGAACAGAAATTAAATCTGACACTAAAGAATAACTAGACTAAT
Organism: Poecilia latipinna; assembly: GCF_001443285.1. NCBI lineage: Eukaryota > Metazoa > Chordata > Actinopteri > Cyprinodontiformes > Poeciliidae > Poecilia > Poecilia latipinna. The sequence continues at coordinate 696 of NW_015116346.1, read as the reverse complement.
AAAGTGACTTTGTATAACAATACAAAATAAACATAACAAGAAACACTAAGAAGAACTGAACTAACACAGGATTAAATATAACCCAACCAAACAACCGTGGATTTTAATAAGAATCTCTGTGAATGCTTTAAAGGGGCAGCAATATGTATTTTCTAGACACCTAGTGCCATTTCATAGCTAGATCAAATAACTCTGTTACCTCTGTTACTGCATGTGTCATAAAAATACTGTATCAAATATGGCTTAAAAGAAATTTGACTTTGTAATTTAACGCCTTGAAATTGGGACTCTGTCTCTTTAAAAACTCCTGCTCTTTCCGAAACTCCACCTTCAGGGAGTCATCACAACATGGCTCCTCTATTAGCCCTTTAACTTAACAATGTTTTAAGCAGCATTTCACTGGGAAGTAGCTCCTATAATGAGCTCAGCAGATGAACAGTTTAACCAGGTGTTTGCTAATTGCTGCTGGCTAGTCTAAAGGAGCTGAGTAGGGGAGTCGTGGGGGAGGGGTTCTCTATAATCACCCCCTCCTTAGAGCTGGGAACTGCAGTTCTGAGGAGGAGCTTGGTCCTCGAAGGCGGGGCTAGGTCCACCAAGGAGGTTTGCAGAGCTGAATGGTTGGAGGTTAAAGGATTTCTCAAAAATGCATTTAAGAATCAAGCCAAGACTCCAGGTATATTTTTGATGAGATAACAT
>NW_015116345.1:36872-39098 GCF_001443285.1 Poecilia latipinna | reverse complement strand
AAGGCCTATTGAAATTGTGCTGTAAATTATTATTATGCTTCCATAAAATAAATTGGCTTTTTGGGGGCTTTAACATATGCAAAATGTGGCGGGAGCGGTGTGATAAGAATTGGGAACTTAAGTTTAAAAGCACTATTTTAATAAAATTGGTTGCAACGACTCCACTAAAAAGTTACCTTTAAGGCACACAGACCCACTACAGATGAGGCTTGAGACAATCTCACAATTTAACAATTTTATTTAATTCCACAATTGTTTAATCAAAAATACAAGTCTAAAATCACTCACACATTAGAAGTCAGTGCTAGCTCAACTCAGGGATGGGAGTGCAATTCGGGGTAGTGTCCTACAAAGAAAAGAAACACAGCAAAAGAAACAAGGCAAAAAACAAGAAAAATTGTGCACCAAACCAGAAGGAGTACCACCACGCGGAATGTCCATCACCAACACTACGAGCTGACCGTTCCTGTCAAAATAAAGGAGAGAGACATTCAAATTACAGACAATACAATTATGCAGTTCACCCCATGACCATTCAAGCAGCAATAGTCCAAATTAAGAGTCTGTCCGGGGAGAAACCGATCCGCTGTAGCAGACGCCACTCAGAGCGGCACTAGAAGGATTAGTCCGAGCTGATCACCAATCAGCCCAAATCAGCCACACTGGACGAGTGATAGGAGCCAGTTTTACGCCGACCAGGACGGCGGGCATGAAGCCAGCAAACAGGACGACAGGTAGGCAGTTGACAGATTATCCAGCTGACAGGCGGACCGCCAGTCGGGGACAACCAGAACAGCAGGCAAACAGCCGGCCAAGGACAAACAGCCAGCCAAGGACAAACAGCAACAGCTATCAAAAATAAATGTTAGAAATGGAATCTAAAAGCATGCAAACTTTAGCACTTCACTTACCACTGTGCTCTTTATGTAGTACCTCTAACAGGAAGGAGGAAACGTGGAGCTTGTACAGGCAGCCTGGATATACAACAAAAGCTGAGCTAAAGCTAAGCTAACAAATGTCAGGTGTGGGAAGATTCTTAACAGAAGGATGATTGATCAGCGATCAGAGTGTCGTTAAGCGCATTGTTTGTGTTCATGCATTAATTTGTAGCTGTTATACTGAAAATGTAAATAAATCACAAGTAATAAGCTTGCTTGAGAGAGGTGAAGCCTGCCTTACCTAGCATGCAGCACCAACAAACGGCGAGGTCTGAACCGGAAGGAAAACAACGTCATGTCAACCAGGTGAGGGAGGGCCCTTTATATACAGGCAGCCAGCGCCACAACCAATTAAATTCAGGCACTTGTGTTGTGCGTTCAAAGGCTACAGGGCATACTGCCACAAAAAACTTACCAAACTTGGCGGACGCGTCAAGTCTGCATGAAAATTAAATTTTTTAAGGTCGTCGCAAAAATCGCTAAAGAAATGGCTCAACGGCGCCACCTAGCAACTTTCAAAAGACCCTTTCCTATTAACTTACTTCATCGTAGAGACTTGAAATTCGGTACTCTTGTAGAGCTCCTCAAGACGCTCAGAATTTACAATTAATGTCATAGTGCAAGTATGACAGGAAATAGGCCATTTTGGATTGAAGTTGCCATTTTGACCAAATTTGGGCCGTTTACAGCCTTTGCATTTGATCGAACTCCTCCTAGGGATTTTAATCAATTGGCTTCAAACTTGGTCAATTGGTTCATAAGGCATGGCCGATTAAAAGTTATAAAAGGTTTGAGTTTTCGTGCCTGTTGAAGGGGGGTTTCCTGGGGTCAAAGTTCACCTATTTGCCATGAAACACGAAACTGTTGTAACTCTTAAAAACTCACAGAGGCACCAAACTTTCAGTGATTGATCATCATCAGGTCCCCTACAATACCCAATGGTCAAATGATGACATCACTTAGGCCACGCCCCCTGAGAACAGGAAGTGTCATGTTTTACTGTGATTGGTCGCTATCTGACCCCTTTGACCTAATCAACATGAAACTGTGTCCACAGACAGAAAACATGTTGGTGTGTCGTGGATTCCAACCCTGTTTGGTTTCAATGGAGGAGGTGGGCGTGGCAGCGTGGCGAAGTGACCTGTAACGCCGTGTCCATACGTTTGGCTGCAGATTCCACAATTTTGAGCCCAGCTGCACCAAACTTGACATGAGTGATCCTGGTGGGATGCCTGACGATCCTATGTCGTCATAGTATGACATCATCTAAGCCCACCCTCAGAACAGG
>NW_015116345.1:26841-32610 GCF_001443285.1 Poecilia latipinna | reverse complement strand
CCTTCAAATAAAGTGTTACCTCATGTTTTACTCTGAACGGTCCATTTCTGACCCCTTTGACCTAATCAAGATGAAACTGTGTCCACAGACAGAAAACATGTTGGTGTAATATGGATTTCAACTCCGTTTGTTTTTGATGGAGGAGGTGGCGGTGTGGCGAAGTGACCTGTAACGCCGTTGCTATACGTTTGGCTCTAGATTCCACAATTTTGAGCCGAGCTGCACCAAACTCACTAAGATGCATCCTTATCCATCCCCGAATAGGAATCTATAACAGTCGTTGATGGGTGTGGCCTAATTTCTCTACAGCGCCCCCTAGAATATTTTAAATGATCAGCCCCAAGCCATTTAACCAAGAAATATGAAACTGGGTATACATGTGTATCTTGTCACGACGTACAAAAAAGTCTCTCGGACCCATGGTGCAAACTCAACAGGAAGTCGGCCATTTTGGATCAAACCCGCCATTTCCTGTTTTTCATACACATCGCATTTGATCGAACTCCTCCTACAGCTTTTGAGATACAGACTTCAAACTAACTCAGCACACTGTTGAGACATTGTAGATGAAAAGTTTTCAAAAGAATTCTCGTACATCAAAGCATGTGGGCCTGGCTAAGTGTCAAACTTTGACTTTTCTCCATGAAACATGAATGTGCAATAACTTCCAAATGCCAGGTCAGAGCTCCATCAGACTTTCCATGTCTAATTATAGACCAGCCTTGATCACATTAACATGGTCAATTGATGACATCACCTAAGCCCCGCCCCCTTCCAACAGGAAGTCACCTGTTTTTTCTGCTGGATGTCTTACTTTTACTCTATGATTCAAATGGGTTGAATACTGTTCCAACTAACATAAAAAGACATGATGATGACCTCTGTGAATGTTGGCTGCTGGCTGAACTATGGGCGTGGCTAAATAGCAAATTGCAATGCTCGCCATATATCTATGATCGTCTCTAATTCACACATGCATCATCCGATTTGCACCAGACCTTTTATGATTGACTCTGGTGAACCTCTAAAGAGCCCAATAGCAATTTGACTCCACTGCGCCCCCTAGGTTAATGAAACTGCTATATATTCTCGCTACATCGGCCGATCTGCACCAGATTTTTGGTGCATCATCGGGGAGCGCTGCAGAACTCAACGATGAGTATGGCCTGGCGGACGGGTGCGGGAGCTGCGCGAGAGCATCTGCGGTGGCTGGTGGGCGGCAGTGCTGGGACCCCCACGGTGGCCAATAGGCCGGAGCGGCGCTGCTCGAGGCTACTTGCAGCTTTAATTATTATTATTATTGTTATTATTATTATTTTCCTAGAAACATAAACAAGCAATTTTTAGCCTGGCGGTGGGGCTAGTAAAGCATAATATACTGGGGGAAACCCTGATAATACATATAAATATATACGAAGTATATAGTAACAGCATGCTTGTACCAATTTTAACATAACTTTAAACACACTGAAATATAATTGTACCACAATACACTTTTAAAAAATATATTAAATAAAAGTATACTTTAAGTGAACAAAATATGTATTTGCTCAAGTGTACCAATCAAACAATATGCTTTTAAATATATTTTGTGCATATTTTACAAAATATGCTCAAAATAGAATGTTTTAAAATTCCCTTAAAGCTTACTTTAAAGGTAAACTATTAAATATACAGAAATTTCAGTATGTTTTAAATTACATTGAAATGTAATTTAATTAAAAAAGCTGATGATATGCTTTTTTAGGTGCCTTAATAATCTTTTACTATTTTGTTAAAATGGCAAAGAATAAAAAACTTAATGTTTTTATATATATTTTATATTATATTATATTTTCATAACAAGTTAATGTAATGTTGTTTAACAAAGTAGTAAATAATGTGTTCATGCCTCAAAACAAACATTGACAGTTTAGTGACAGAGGTTATACATCAAAAACAATACTTGTCCTTAACACTAAATGTAACAGGTATTTTCAGCTTTACATCTCTCTGAATATGATCTGTTGTTTTCAGTTTTTTTTTTATTAAAACACAGAAGCTATTTTTACCCAGACCATTTTCAGATGTATGATGTAAGATCTATCTATTAGTGAACGGTATTGGCTCCAGTTCACACTCCAGACCAGATGGTGGTGGTAATGCACACTTTCAGTTTTTTTGAAAAGTGCAATAAAAAGAAGATGGCACTTTTCCCAGCATCATCGTGAGCTGTGGAGGAGAAGAGATGCTGTTCAAATTTGCCATTTTTACTCGCATAATATTACCTTAAAAGTAGAGAGAGCCTTGACAATAGTAGTTTTGGTAAATTCAACCGGGTGACGTCCTATTCAGAGTTAAATGATAACACAACAGGACAAGAACTGGATGGAAATTAAATGTGGGTCACAAAAGGAGCCTGAAGGGACGGAGGCTGCTAATGTGTTGCTAGCTGGTGGTAAGTTTGCTTCAAAATGCTAATTATCTTTGTTTATTTATAAACAGTGCAGCATATATATATATATATATAAACAAACTGTTTCAGAAATAGATATTTTAATAGATGTTATGATTATATTTTCATAACAATCATTCATCATCATGTTATAACTGCATGGAGGCTCTGTGTGTTGCGACTTAATATAGTTTTCTAGATAAACTCAACCAAGATTTAATTAAACTCGGTATGCCAAAGAGACTTTGATAATCACAGTTTTTATCTCATGCATATTTTTGCAGTCTAAGCAAATGAAGATGAAAGAGGAAGCCAGGGATCAGGAATTAGAAAACCGGATCCCTGGCTTTTCTGAGACTTTCCTGACTCAGAAGAGACTCTGCTTCCACCAGATCACCAACCTATTCTGAAGATGAACCTCCATGTCTTCATAGGGTACGGCATGTCCTTTTTCCTGTCTACGTTTTTAACAGCCAAAACTGGTGTGTTTCCAACACTATGTGCTTCATAAACATGATTTGATTTAAAAATAATTGGACAGAATTTTTTCCCCTTGTTAATCTACCATTTCTCTTTCAAGCATTTTATTCATTGTTAGCTTTCAGAGCCCTGTGATGGTCTGGTGACCTGTCCAGGGTGAACCCCGCCTCTCATCTGATGACTGCTGGAGATGGGCGCCACCAACCCCCCTCACCACCCTGCAAGGATCAGCGTGTTCAGATCATGGATGAAAAGAACCATGATCTGGTAGACTTCAGGTAGTTTGTCTCCCTGAAGCCCACACTTGAGCCACACTTTATAGCAAACGCCATCATCAACTGATTTTATGATTTTGCTGACTATTTTTCTACTTATAAACAGGCAAAGAAGTCACCGAGAAATGTTTTTCCACCCCAGGCATCCGGTCCTAATCATCATCAGTTCTGATGATGCCACATACATAGTGAGTCTACAATGTCCTAAAATTGTAAGCCATACTGTTTTCTTTGCCGTTTTTCTGAACTCTTTAAAATACAAGAGCTTTCTCTGTTTAATTGCTCTATTGTTCTTTTTGTAGGTTTCTGTAAAGTTCAATGAATGGGAATGTTCTGCCATTCCCATGGCAGAACATGAATGCCAGACAAACTGACATTCATTCTTAGGAAGGATGAATGTCAGTTTGTCTGGAGTAATAATGGAATGCTGTGGCATTGAATTAAAACACCCATCCATCCATCCGCCCGTCCGCCCGCCCGTCTGTCCGTCCATCCATTTTCTTCCACTTATCCGGGGTCGGGTTGCAGGGGTAGCAGCTTAAGAAGGGAGGCCCAGATTTCCCTCTTCCCATTCACTTGTTCCATCTCCTCTGGGTGAAACCCAAGGCGTTCCTAGGCCAGCCAAGAAACATAGTCCTGGGTCTTCCCCAGGGCCTCCTCCCGGTGGGACGTGCCCGGAACACCTCACTAGGGAGGTGTCTAGGAGGCATCCTGACCAAATGCCCGAGCCACCTCAACTGGCTCCTCTAGACATGAAGTAGCAGCGGCTCTACTCTGAGTCCCTCCCAGCTGACCGAGCTTCTCACTCTATCTCTAAGGGAGAGCCCAGCCACCCTACGGCGAAAACCCATTTTGGCCGCTTGCATCCAGGACCTTGGTCTTTCAGTCATGACCCAAAGCTCATGACCATAGATGAGGGTAGGAACTTAGATCGACCGGTAAATCGAGAGCTTCGCTTTTTGGCTCAGCTCTCTCTTCACCACGACGGACCGGTACAGCGCCCGCTTAACTGCAGACGCTGTGCCAATCCGACTGTCGATCTCCTGCTCCCTTCTTCCGTCATTCGTGAACAAGATACTTAAACGCCTCCACTTGGGGCAGGACACCCTCCCTGACCCGAAGAAGGCACTCTACCCCTTTCCGGCTCAAGAAGCCTCAGATTTGGAGTCACTGATCCCCATCCTGGCTGCTTCACACTCGGCTGCGAACCGTTCCAGCGAGAGCTGCATTTCACGACCTGATGAAGCCAACAAGACTACATCATCCGCAAAAAGCAGAAATGCGATCCTAAGGCCACCAAAACGGACCAACTCAACACCTTGACTGTGCCTAGAAATTCTGTCCATGAAAAGAATGAACACAATTGGTGACAAAGGACAGCCTTGGCGGAATCCAACTCTCACCAATAACGAGCTCGACTTACTGCCGGCAATGCGGACCAGACTGACACCGGTCGTACAGAAGGGTCACACTCTGTATGACCGGTATCCCATACTCCCGGAGGACCCCCAACAAGACACTCTGAGGGACACAGTCAAACACCTTATCCAAGTCCACAAAACACATGTAGACTGGTTGGGCAAACTCCCATGTAGCCTCCAGGACCCTGCTGAGGGTGTAGAGCAGGTCCAGTGTTCCACGGCCAGGACAAAAACCACACTGCTCTTCCTGAATCTGAGGTACGACTATCTGATAGACCCTCCTCTCCAGGACCCCTGAATAGATTTTGCCAGGGAGGCTTAAGAGTCTGACCCCTCTGTAATTGGAGCACACCCTACGGTCCCCCTTTTTGAACAGGGGGACCACCACCCCAGTCTGCCAATCCAGGGGAACTTCCCCCGATGTCCATGCAATATTGCAGAGTCGCGCGAGCCAACACAACCCTACAACATCCAGAGCCTTAAGGAACTCCGGGCGGATCTCATCCACCCCCGGGGCCCTGCCACCGAGGAGCTTCTTAACCGCCTCTGCGACCTCGTCCCCAGAGATTGGAGAGCCCGACCCAGAGTCCCCAGGCTCAGCTTCCTCTATGGAAGGCATGTTGGTGAGATTGAGGAGGTCTTCGAAGTATTCTGCCCACAAGCCCACAATGTCCCGAGTCGAGGTCAGCAGCACACCATCCCCACTATAAACAGTGTTGGTGCTGCACTGCTTCCCCCTTCTGAGATGCTGGATGGTGGACCTGAACCGCCTCGAAGCCATACGGAAGTCTTTCTCCATGGCCTTTCTAAACTCGTCCCACGCCCAAGTTTTTGCCTCAGCAACCACCCGAGCCACATGCCGCTTCGCCTGCTGGTACCTATCAGCTGGTTCTGGAGTCCCACAGGCCAAAAAGGCCCAATACGACTCCTTCAGCCTGACAGCATCCCTCACCGAAGGTGTCCACCACCGGGTTCGAGGGTTGCCGCCACGACAGGCACCAACAACCTTCCGGCCACAGCTCTGATAAGCCACCTCGACAATGGAGGTACGGAACATGGTCCACTCAGACTCAATGTCCCCCATCTCTCCTGGAACGTGTTTGAAGTTCTGCCAGAGGTGGGAGTTAAAGCTCTGTCTCACAGGAGACTCTGCCAGATG
>NW_015116345.1:21858-22588 GCF_001443285.1 Poecilia latipinna | reverse complement strand
GGTGTTTCACCGGTAGGTGGCGCATGGGGATTCTGAGCTGCCGGTTGCTCTGCAGTTTCTCATAAGTTGAGAAATTGGAGTAACACACAGACTGCGTCTCCCGTGTGCTCACTTAAATACTGTTTTTCAGGTGAGGATAACCCTCAATGTTTATGTTAACATTGTACTTTATTATTTGATACTGTTTGGGGAATGTTTGGGAAAATGTATTAATGTGTTGAGAGAGATAGGACGGGTTTTGTTGTGTTTCGGAGCCAGCAGCGGTTGGAAGAGGAAGCCAGCAGACCGTGATGCTAGTGGGTTAGCACACTGTAGTGGCGGGGAAGAGCTGTTTTCAGGTTCCATGGTTTGTTTGTATTCTGGACAGTTTTGGGAGGTTTAAGCAGTGATTTAGTGCATTCACTTGAAGTGGTTTGTGTTCAAAGGTATTTATTCCAGTGCAGTAGCTTGATATACATGCCCATGAAATGTCGTCATTTGGGATTGGATATGCATGTAGAGTGCGGTGAATTTAAGGTATATGTTGCCATCCATGGTATTGTGATGAAATAAGTTTATGATTGAATATGTCTAAATGGACTATAAAAACAGTGAATTGCTGAACTGTGAACTGGGATGTATTGATGGTGGGATGAGCTGGTTTGTTAATAAATAACTTGAGAAATTGGAGTAACACACAGACTGTGTCTCCCGTGTGCTCACTTAAATACTGTTTTTCAGCTTCATCATC
>NW_015116345.1:11394-20140 GCF_001443285.1 Poecilia latipinna | reverse complement strand
AGACGTCGGATGGTGGACCAGAATCGCCTCAAAGGCGTGCGGAAAGCCTTCCTCCACGGCCTCTCCAAACTCCTCCCACGCCCGAGTTTTTGCCTCAGTGACCACCCGAGCCACATGTCGCTTCGCCCGCCGGTACCCATCAGCTGTTTCTGGAGTCCCACAGGCCAAAAAAGCCCGATAGGACTCCTTCTTCAGCTTGACAGTATCTCTCACCGAAGGCCTCCACCAACGGGCTCGAGGGTTGCCACCACGACAGGCACCAACAACCTAGCGGCCACAGCTCTGATAAGCCGCCTCGGCAATGGAGGAACGGAACATGGTCCATTCAGACTCAATGTCCTCCACCTCCCACGGAACGTGTTCAAAGTTCTGCCGGAGATGAGAGTTAAAGCTCCGTCTCACAGGGGACTCCGGCAGACATTCCCAGTAGACCCTCACTACACGTTTGGGCCTGCCAGGTCTGACCGGCTTCCTCCCCCACCACCGGAGCCAACTCACCACCAGGTAGTGGCCAGTGGACAGCTCTGCACCTCTCTTCACCCGAGTGTCCAAGACATACGGCCGCAGATCCAATGAAACGATGACAAAGTCGATCATTAAACTGCGGCCTAGGGTGTCCTGGTGCCAAGTGCACATATGGACACCCTTTATCCCTGAACATGGTGTTGAGTATGAACACCATGTTCTGTGACGAGCACAGAAGTCCAACAACAGAACACCGCTCGAGTTCAGATCGGGGGGGCTGTTCCTCCCAACCACTCCCCTCCAGGTCTCACTGTCATGGCCCACGTGAGCGTTGAAGTCCCCCAGCAGAACAAGGGAGTCTCCAGGAGGGGCACTCTCCAGTATCCCCTCCAAGGACTCCAGAAAGGGTGGGTAATCTGATCTGTTGTTCAGCCCGTAAGCACAAACAGTCAGAACCCGTCCCCCCACCCGTAGGTGGAGGGAGGCTACCCTCTTGTTCACCGGTGTGAATCCCAATGTACAGGCACCGAGATTGGGGGGCAACAAGTATGCCCACTCCTGCGCCTCTCACCTTGGGCAACTCCAGAGTGGAAGTATGTGTGATGCCCACTGATGTGTGCCCACAAAAGTGGAAATAAAAGGACATGCATTTCTTTAACTGTTTATGGGGTTAATGACGATGGATGCCGTAATGGTGTTTCACCGGTAGGTGGCGCATGGGGATTCTGAGCTGCCGGTTGCTCTGCAGTTTCTCATAAGTTGAGAAATTGGAGTAACACACAGACTGCGTCTCCCGTGTGCTCACTTAAATACTGTTTTTCAGCTTCATCATCTACTGCTAACGGGTCCGGACATATGTAACGGGTACCAGGTACCCTGGTACCCGTTACATATGTCCAGACCCTCTCAAAGAGACTGGTTCCAGAACCAGAGTCATGCGTTGAGGCGAGACCGACTATTTCTAGCTGGAACCTCTCAGCCTCACACAGCAGCGCCAGCTCCTTCCCCACCATAGAGGTGACATTCCACGTCCCAAGAGCCAGCTTCTGCAACCGAGTATCAGACCGCCAGGGGCCCCTCTCTCGGCCACCACCCATCACACACTGCACCCGACCCCTTTGGCCCCTCCGAAAGGTGTCTGAGCCCATTGGAAGGGGGACCCATGTCTCCTCTTCGGGCTGAGCCCGGCTGGACTTCATGGGTAAAAGCAATAAATAAAGTGCATACATTTTTTGTACTGTGCTAGTTTTTATAAGAATATCTGTAAGCATAATATATTTGCAGTCTGTGATGGTATATTAATTTACTCTTGAAAAATGTGAATATACTGAATACAAATTGTAATTTGTTTCTTCCGGAAATGTGTTGTAATTGATCCTTCTGTGTTCTTGTAGCCTGATATGTTTGCAGTACTGTAGTGTGTATGACGCATGCAATGTACAAAGTGGCAAAGAAGACGAATAAAAGACATTGATAAGTAACTAAAAAGTGTACTTCATTAGCATTATAATAAACTAAAAATTTAATTGGAACATACTGTGATTACAGTACTAATATATAAAATATATAATGCTTATACATTTAGAAGATATTCTAAATATATTTTAAATGTGATTATTTTACCAGTGGAACACTTACGTTTTACTAATCAAGCATAGTTATAGCACATATAAAAGCTATATACCTAAAGTGTAAAGCTGTTCCACTTTAGCACATAATACACTCACAAAATTTCTGAGATTGATCTCAAGGTTTGAGATTTTTATCTGGTGGGTTTGCAAGCTTTCCTTGTTTTTTTTATATGGTGTCTGGGATTGATCTGGAAATTTCTGGGATTTGGGGGGCAAATTTACTGTATTTTTTATGAAAGTTACCTCCTGAAACTTTAATGCACTAAGAATAACAATCAAAATGACAAGAAATAGAGGTTTGAAATAATTCACTACATGTGCAATGAATCTTTAAAATATTTAAGTTTCACTTTATGATATGAGTGACAAAAAATTATGAACTTCACAATATTCTAGTCTTTGTTGAATCTTTTTATGCTCTCTTTCTTTTTAAACACTTAAAAACCAGGTCAGAGTTTGTTTTTGTGTTTTCTCCTAGATCAGTGTTTCTCAACCCTGGTCCTCACCGCCCCCCTGCTCTGCATGTTTTAGATGTGCCTCTATTCCAGAACAGCTGATTCAAAAGATTGCATGACCATCAAGTACTACAGAAGCCAGTTAATCACCCAGAGATAGAATTCAGGTGTGTGGCAGAAGGGAAATACCTAAAACATGCAGCACAGGTGGCGGTGAGGACCAGGGTTGAGAAACACTGTCCTAGATGAAGCCACTAACTTACCATTACCTCTTTTTTTTAAAGAAAGTATTCTTTCAGTGTGTTAGTTTATTTTCTTGTCTGTAAGCAATGTTTTCTCAAATACTGTCTATTGTTGCAGATGCCAGCTAACACTAAGTCAAGTTTCAGATCTGTTGCAAGTCTCTTCCTGTCAAAGAGGAGTTTTTATTTGCTCTGTCTCTATTGTGTTTCTGCACTGTCATATCAAGGCACTTATAAAGTGCCTTGAGGTGATATTTGTAGTTTACCACCGCCATATAAAAAATGGAATTAAACTGAACTCAATTATTGTTTGTTGCCAGGTCTTTCTGGGCTGTTTGACACCAGCCTGCACCACGCCAGCACCTCTGGTCCTGACCCTGCTGTCATTAATCTGATCTCAGCACTAGAGTCCCGGGGTCCACAGGCTACACCCTCTTCTTCCTCTCTTCTCTCTCAGTTTCGGACACCCTCTTGGCAGCCGAGTGAGTGTCAGTGATCTGCTCAAATTTGAATGATTATTCAATTCCACAAAGATTTTCCCAAATCTAATTTGCAAACATGTAAAATGAAAATTTTGTTGATTTGAAAATCAAAAATTACCTTTGTGTGTTAAATAACACTTTTTGTTTATCATTGTGCCCCCTAGCAATGCATACACCAGGCCCTGCGGAGCTCTTTATTTCTGGGGCCATTCCAGGTTCTGGATCCTTTCCCTCTTCTTCATCCCTTTCCGCTTATCAACGTCCTGGCTCCTTCCCTGGACGATCATTCACTCCTTCTCTATCCTTGCAGGATGCCCGTACATATAGCCCAACGTCTAATGCCTTGTTATCCCCCCATAATTCTCTCCTGCATATTAAGACCCCCTCCCAGTCCAGCTTGGGCTTTGATCGCTTGCTTTCTTCTCAAAGTGCCACATATAGGGGATCACAGAAGTCCCCGGCTCTTCAGAACCAAATTTCATCCGACGACACTAATTGCCACTTACCTCCTCCCCAGTTCAACCTGTTGTCCTCTCAACTTCACAGTCGGCATTCTCAGTTATGCACTTCATCCATGTTCTCTTCTTCTCCAGCCCTGCTGGGGGCAGCAGTTCCCCAGTCACAGTCTGCTCCAGAGAGGATAGTTTCTCGGCAAGACAGTGTGATCAAACATTACCAGCGTTCATCCCAAGCTCAGTCTCCAGCTCTACACCAATATACCAGTTGTGGTGGGTCATCTAGATACCAACAGTTAGTCAGTCTGCATCAGAATGCTGGAATGCCCTGTAGTCCCCTGGATGAACAAAGTCCGTCTACTGATCCTAAGCTCTCACCTCAGATGGAACCTCAGTCATATCAACCAACTATCCAAACTCCCTACATAACCTCACCATCTAGTTCCTCTGTATCCTCTTCATCTGCCACAAAGGGACCCATTGGTTCCAGTTCCAACAGTGGATATTCCACTTCAGGTTCTTCATCGTCTTCCACCCGTACTGCACACACTCCACCATCAGCATCCTCCTCTAGTTCCAAGGCAAACAGCATTTCCTTGCCCACATGCTCTCGTCAGCAGCACGGTCCTCAGCTAGCCCCAGCACCACCTCTACTACCAGTGGTGTCATCTTCCCTTGTTCAACAACCTGCTCTTAAACAATGCCTAACCACCTATGGCTCTCAATCTCTGGTGAAATCTAGCACTGTCATGCCAAACCAGACCTCTCTATCTCCCCATGTCCAGTCTTACTCCCCCACCAAAGTGCCATCTGCACACATGGCCCAGAGCTTTTTAGGATTTAGCTCACCTCATCCCGAGGATTTAAGTTCTGGGGAAGTAGTCACTGGAGGAAAGGCTTTCACTAATATAGGTTCTGGAGGAGGACACGCTTTCTCTGCAGAAATAGTCTTTGGTGACTCCAATTATGGGTCTGCTTCTCTCAGGAGTGCAAGCAGTCCTTTGGAATATGGGAATGAATCATCAAGGATGGGACCCTTATCAGGAGCAGCTACACAAAGGGGTGGAATTGAATCTGTAGGGTCAGGGAGTGCTACTCTAGCTGTTGGTAATGAAAGTAACAGCTCCTATCATCTGCCTGAGTCAAGTACATCACCTGTTATCATTTCTACTCTCAGTCACTCTACTTTACATTCCCCTGCTGCTGTTTGCCCCTCACCGTCCTCTGGTAGCTCAGGAGGGACTAAATACTTGTCTTCTATCTTGTCTCCTGCTTTTATGTCCTCACCAGAAAGTTTCCCCAATACACAACAAACTCAAAGCAACACCTATCACTCAACACCAGCCAAACCAAAAACTGATTCAAAATTATTGGCAGCTGATCAATCTCAAGTTGAAGCAGAAGAAACTGAAGATTTCCTGATCCTACATTTACTACAAACACAAAGAGCAACACCTCATCGTTCCCAGCATCAATCACATTCTCAACAGTTATCCCAATGTATATCACAGGCTAGGGATAGTGAAAGTAAGGGGATGAGCTTTGATATCAGCAAGCTCTCAAATGAGCGCCACCATTCTCAGAGTGTCATTCGCACCAATAACAGTACGGATCACTCTGGTTCAGAGTCAATGATTACTGAAACAGCAAATGACCTAAACAGACAGTTAGAATCAACCCAGAAAAAACAACAGATCAGGTCAGAGTTGACTGTATCAAAGTCCCCTGCTGGAGAAGTACGAGGACTTTCTGAATCTCTGTCTTGCTCCCTTACTATCCAGAGCAATCAACAGCAACATGAGTCTTTGGAGTCTTTAGTACAATATGGAAGAGGGGATCCCTATACCCAACACCCACACCACCAACATTCCTATCATTTACATGTATCCCCATATTCTCAGCAGCACGCTCAACACTCCCATCAAATTACCCAGCAATCCCGGCACAGTCAACTTACTCAGCACTCTCAACATTCTCAGTATTGTCAGGCCAATTCCTATAACCGGAACAATCCACGTACTGACCAAAGAAAGCCTTCAAGTACAAATGACAATGCTTATCTGTGTAATACACCTGACTTGCTTCAGGATCGCCAAAGTCAGGCCCCCATTTCTTTGATAAATCCACCAGACCCTTCTCAGTCAACACATGTGATGCAGTCTGCACATTCTCATACCCCCTGCACTGAAATCGACTTTCAGCAAGTACTCACACAGCCCCAACAGCAACAGCAACCACATAACCCTTTGAGTCAGCCAGGTATGATTGGTACAGTTGGTGAAGCGAGGATTACTGAGGTGGAATCCAATTCACAGAACCTTTCTCCTCAGTTGCCACTTCCACTGCAGAACCAAGGCATAGATTCCCACTACAGACTTACTACTCAAGCAAGAGATCAGCTTCAAACAAGTGAGAATTCAATGCCTTGTCTGGAAATGCTAGACCAGTCTCTTTCACGGGCCAATAACATTGACACTAGTGAACCACTCGACAGAATTGAACTTAGTATGACTGTTCCAGTAATCAAAGGAGGTGGTGGAGAAAGGTATGCACACCAGCATGGACTTACACCTCAGCATCATTCTCAACAAAAGCACCCAGATCTCCATAATCTTCTTGCTGAACCAGATTTAGGTTTATCCACATCTTCACCCCTTCATCACCTCAACCAGCCACCTGCCCACACCCGCTCCCATGCTCTCCAAGGGCAACAAGCACACATTCACCAGCAGGTTTCACATGAACAGTTAGGTCATCTGCAACCTCATGGAATGTCAGCAAACATGGCTCCTCCTCACCATCCACAGCAAGCTCAACAAAGACAGCATGAAACACAACTTACACACTCCCTGTTAGACCAGCTCAAACAGCACCAGTTTGACACAATTACCCCAGCAAATAAAGTTGGACTGGATCAAACTCAGCAACAGCAACGGTTTCCACCTCTATCATCCATCTGCTTTCCAGACTCACTCTTACAAGATGAGGATTCCTCATTCTTTCCTGAGGTGGAGAACATGTTTTGTTCATCTGAATATAAGTCAAATTGTGCTGGGGATTCTGGGGCAGGACAAGCTATTCAAGAAACTCTTAATCAGGGTTGTGGGAAATCACAGAAAGATGTAGAAGACCTAAAGGTTGGAGATCAAAGATACGATCTGGGTAATCATCACACTGATCAAGTTTATGGACAGTACTGTCACACCCTTCCAGGAACAGGTAATGGCAATCTCCATTTAGACCTTGACTTTGTAAAGACCCATGAGCTTCCTTCTACTGTGAATACTGATCAGCTTGGCCTCATCCAGTCTCAGAATCACTCTATAGCACTGAGTTCAGCAGCCCAAGGTGATGTATCTGCTAACAAAATAATGGGAGCTGTGGTTGGAAGTGCCAGCACTACTGGCTTGACTTCACCTATCTTTTGTTCTTCTAGACCCAAAAAACTACTGAAGACTAGATCTTTTCATTTGCTCAAACAGCGACGTGATCCACAACCCAAAACAAAGAAAAACTACCCTCAAGAGTATGAATTTGAAGATGATGAAGATAAAGCCGATGCTCCAGCAGATATTCGTCTCAACAGCCGGCGACTTCCAGACCTGCTGCCAGATTTGGTATCAAGTTGTAGGAGGGCTACAGGACTCAGTCCAATGACGAGTGATGTCGACTTCTGCCACCCTACTACCTACACTCTAATTGGGCACAATTCACACATCCTATCTCATGATGGCCCTAAGAAAAGGGGCAGGAAACCAACCAAGCCAAAACGTGAAGGCCCTCCTCGGCCACGAGGCAGACCACGTATTCGCCCTCTTCCAGAACCTCCTTACTGCAGAGGTTTGATGGGCTTAGCTACTGGAGAAACAAGGAGAGGACGTGGGCGAGGTAGGGGACGTGGTAGACGAGAGGAAGGACTGGTGAAAACTCACAGAAACATGAACAAAGCACAAAGTCTTCCATATCATCAGCAGCAGCAACACCACCACCAACAACAGTACAGCCAACGACATCACATCCAACATCCACAACAATATTACAGCCAACAGGCTGATCTTCATCAAGCTCCACACAAACATGTGGAGCATCGCCACCATATTCAGCAGAAAGTTTCCTTTTCCCACCAACTGCACCACCATCAACTTTATGAAGAAAGACAGCAGCACACACCCCAGCAAGACTTAGCTAAAGCAATCAAGGTAAATGCAACAAAATTAGAAAAAATATATATTTAAATGAATGGTTTGGATTTTTTAAAGTCACAGTTGAGTGAAATTATTACAAATGGCTGTTCTACCTGTGGCCGACAGGAAAGCCATTGGAATGCTAACAATCCGTATTCTAGCAGTAAAAGTTCAAAATTAGATTTGAAAAGGTTCATATCTTTGAGACACAGTGCTATATTAGGAGATATTTGACTAATTTCAGATGGACATTAAAGTTTCTTTTCCGAACAACATCCACGTTACTACACCCTCAATGGTCGAGGGTGCCAACTATTATCAGTCAGCTGATTGTTAGTTGTTTCCAATAATCTCCAAACTACTCCCAGACATGGAAAAGCACAGAAATATGCACAGTTGAATACCTTTGTGTAGCCAGATAAAAAATCCAAATGCTTGCTCTATTTTTTGTGTATTTAAAGTGGAATGATGAGTTTAGTAATGTTGATGTTACACTTTTTTCACTTTCTAACAAACCCAAAGCAAAATTACATCTGTATCCTAAAGATAAAAAAAAAAAATCCCTCTGAGTTGTAGTCTCTTGTCAGTCTTAAAAACAGAAATGACGGATTGTCGACCACAGTAGCTAAGAATGCTTTAAACCCAAAGTGGTGTCGAATTGCTATTAAATTAAGAGCGATATGCAGATATTTTTTGTAGCCAAAGGCATGTTGAGTGTGAGACAAAAATGAAGCGGCGACCTGCATCTATAACAAGGGAAGGAGATAATGAATGTTTTTTCTGTAACCGGTGCCTGAATAATCCCAAAATTTAAAACCCAATAATAAGCCCT